>NC_060950.1:14602106-14604340 GCF_022045245.1 Lucilia cuprina
GTTCTAGTTCTGTTCTAGTTCTGTTCTAGTTCTGTTCTAGTTCTGTTCTAGTTCTGTTCTAGTTCTGTTCTAGTTCTGTTCTAGTTCTGTTCTAGTTCTGTTCTAGTTCTATTGTAGTTCTGTTTTAGTTTTTTTCTAGTTCTGTTCTAGTTCTGTTCTAGTTCTATTGTAGTTCTGTTCTAGTTCTTTTCTAGTTCGGTTCTAGTTTGGTTCTAGTTCCGTTGTAGTTCTATTTGCATTTGATTCCATTCTGTTGTGACTTATAAAGAATAAATACATTTTCAGTGTTAAAGAAAAAAAATAAATAAATAAATAAATAAATAAGTGTTCTTTTAAATCCACTAATTTTTAAATAAATTGACATTTAGTTTTTTTTTTTTTATTCAAAATGAATGACGTCTGTTGTAATGTTGTTATTTCAAATCAATTATCAACCTGTAAATGACACCTTAAATGTTTGTGGAAAAAATGGCGTGCATAAGAACGAAATTAAGTGGACTATTAGTGGGTAAATATCAAATTTAATTGCGTAGCCAATGGATTTAAATTTAAGACAATTAATGTCATTTATTTAAAGAAAAGTTTTACATATACAATAGTTTGGTGAAGCATTGAAATTTATTCTGTTACAAGTAAATTAATAATAGTTTTTAAATCTGGAATATTCGAAAAAATTCTTTACATTTTTGAGGGAATAACACACAATGTTCAAGTAATATTCAATACATAATAATAAGTATAAACATTTTATATGATTGCAATAAATTAAATTAATAACCTCGCAGCAAAAATGACACTAAAGAATTTTATTACATTTTATAAATAATGTTCTTTTTTTCTTTTCTCCTTCCAGTCAATGCCATCCGTTGCCATCAGTGCAACTCTCATATAAATGAAGACTGTACAACTTTGCGTCTGAGTACACCCCGGGCACCACGTGATGATCAATTTCTGGCCGAGTGTGCCGAACAACCTGGTGGCGCTCGTGCCTTTTGCCGCAAAACTGTTCTAACCATAGAGGTAACTGGCGAACATCGCATCATTCGTGGTTGTGGCTGGCTTCAGGATCGTGGTGAAATGAGCAACAACAGTTGCTTTACAGCCGACAATGAGGGTTATAAGCAAATACTTTGTGCCTGCAATGAAGATGGCTGTAATGGTAGCTCTGGTTTACATATTAACAAATGGTCGGTTTTGTCGATGACTGCTTTGAGTGTCATCATGGCTTTAGTATTGAGAAGAAATTAAAAGTTACTTGCGTGACGATCTGTTTTAAAGATCATTGTATTTGTGTGTGTAATTGATTAATTTCTCTAATTATTTTTTGAGTTTTTCTTTAATTTTATCTTTTCTAATTTAAACTTACTTTTTTCATTATTAATGATGAAATGTTAAATATTTAAATGAAATTTTTATTCAACTAATCAGTTTTAAGTTACAAAAAAATTATATTTATAAAAAATAAATAAAAAAAAATATGAAATTTTAATTAAAAGAATTTTTAGTTTTAAATTCTGTCGGCTTACCGTAAATTCTCGGATATATTGTGCAGGCTATATTATGGACTAGACTATAGACTTTAGTCTAGATTATAGACTAGATAGTAGGCAGGATAGTAGACAAGACAATAGTCCATAGTCTAGACTAAAGTCTACTGACTGTAGACTAGATTATACATTCGACCAGGCTATAGACTAGACTGAAGACAAGACCATACACTAGACTATATAATGGAACATAGACTATTGATTAGACCATAGACTAGACTACAGACTAAAATAAAGACTATAGACTAGATTATAGACTAGACTATATATTAGACTATAGATTAGACTATAGAGTAGATTATAGACTAGACTATAGATTAAACTATAGACTGTAGACTACACTATAGATAATGCTACAGACTAGGCTATAGGCTAGACAATAGACCAGGCTATAGACTAGTCTATAAACTAGACTGAAGACCAGTCCATACACTAGACTATAGAATGGACGAAACACTATTAACTAGCCTATAGACTGAATATAGAATATAGATTAGACTAAAGACTAGACTAAAGGCTAGACTATAGACTAGACTATAGACAAGACTATAGACAAGACTATAGACTACACTATAGACCAGACTATAGACTAGACTATAGACAAGACTATAGACTAGACTATAGACTAGACTATAGACTAGACTATAGACTAGACTATAGACTGGACTATAGACTAGACTATAGACT
>NC_060950.1:14604440-14608356 GCF_022045245.1 Lucilia cuprina
TAGATAGATAGATAGATAGATAGATAGATAGATAGATAGATAGATAGATAGATAGATAGATAGATAGATAGCTAGATATATAGGACTAGAACACTAATCACCCGTCTCAAACTTTAAATTTCATAATTTGTTAACATTTACGTAGAAAAAGTTATCCAACGAAAGTAATAAAAACTAAATTTTCATTTTAAACGCGATTTTAAGGTTAGTATGTTTTATGTAACAATTACTTTTTGGTGTGTCCTTTTGAAAACAAAATCCTTTTGTTAAATAACTAATCTAATCTATTTTTTCTTGACAATATTGTGAAAAAATATATTTATGTTTATTATACAACTCACCAATAATAGTTTAATAAAAATAGAACATGAAGTCATGTAAATGTTTAAAAATTAAAGAATTTCTTTCAAATTAATTTCCATGTGATGACAAAATTTGGGTCATATGTATTTAATGCTTAAAATTGTTCATCTACTAAAAAGTACGCAAATATTACATGACCAAATTCCATTAACTTTTGTTTTCTCTTCGTAGATGACCATCTTTGTTAAAGTGTTAAACAAAAAAAAAAGGAAACAACACAATTTCATACTTATTAAGTTAAGTCTGTTTTAGCATTTTTTCTTATGCTTCTTATTTTTTAAGGGCCTACTTTTTAACTAAAACAAAAGAAGACTACTTTAAAATTGCCATTTTTTTTAGAAAAATTCTACTAATAGCACCATGATACTATTTAGGATGTTGTTGTTATTTTTTTTTGTCTGGCTATATTGTTTTGAAGTCTAAAATATATAAAATAATACGAGCAACAGAGGACAAGAAAAATAAATGGAAAATGTAGAGCCCTAAATAAACGTAGAGAAATAATTTCAACTAATGTAAGAAACAAAATTTTCGCTTTATATTAATTTTGCTTTTATTTTCCTTCATTTAGTTGAAACAATAAAAATCACCCTGTTTCCTTTTAACGTCCTTAGTACTAAAGATATGTATATGTATGTATGTACATTTATGACAATAAGTAGGGCCCACAAAAAAGTTGCTTAAAACGAGCTTTTCATATAGATTTCCTTGTAGGGTTCCGGCAAGTCGACAGTTGAAACAATAATCCATTAATATCTTACCACCTGGCTGACTTCAAACTCTTTGTAATCGAGAATGAAGACAGTCGTCTCTTTAGTGTTCCCTTTGTAAGCGAGATCGGAAGCAATCGTCTCTTTACTGTCTCCTAGTAATCTTGATTTTAGACTCTTCAAAAGTTGTTTTCGTTTAATTGAACTAGTTATTTTACCCAACTTTATTCTACCATCTGGTTGACTCAAATTTATATCTTTCGGGTCAATCGTCACATTGATGTCCCATAGTATTCTAAAGAGTAGATACTTGCAATATCTTACCATCTGTTGGCTCTAATTCGCATGTTTTGGGCCATTCATCAAGAATAAAAGTAAATCGTCACTATCCTAAAACACGTCAATGTCCTAGTTTTAAAGCAAGAAAAGTAGCGCCAGTTAAATAGCTAGTAATGTGAGTGAGTAACTTCCAAGAATCCATTTGGAGATTATAATCCTTTGACTATTTTTGACCTTCTTTTGACTGTCTCTTTGTAGGTGTAGAGTTACGATTGACTTCCTCGTAGGACAAGCCCATGTTAAAATGGCTGGTCACCTGGGTAGTCAGGTGGCTAGAGGCCACCACAAGTGGTAGGTAAAGTGGTCAGTTCGGGACTATCCCGTAGAACTTCTGGAGTTCTATAAATCGAACAATCGACATTTTGTCCAAAAAAATATCGAAAAGTCCAAGTCGACTATTTTGTTCTGAAAAGGTCGATAACTAGACTATAGTCTGTAAAAAAGGCGAAAAGTCGGAAAAATGTCGAAAACTTGAAAATAGCAGAAAAAAGTCTAAAATAGTCGAAAATTTTCAAAAAGTGGAAAAAATTTCAAAAACTCTAAAATATGTAGTCGGAAAAAGTCGAAAAAATTCGACAGAAGTCGAAAAGTCAAAAACTCGAAAATAGTAGAAAAAAGTCAAAAATGGTCGAAAATTTTAAAATAGTGGAAAAACTTCAAAAACTCTAAAATATGTAGTCGAAAGTCAAAAAATAGTAAAAAAAATCGAAAAGTTGATTATTTATAAAATACTTAAAGTCGAAATGTCGACTTTAAATTAAATGAAAAAAATGTAAAAATCGACTTATCATACAATGAAAAAAACCAAACGAAAAGTTGAAAAGTCGACTTTTAACTAAATGCAAAAAGTCGAAAAGTCGACTTTTCGTTTCAACTGTAGAACTTTATTTCCTTGTTAAAACAACGTTGCCATCTACGGCACACAAAAAATATTAATTTGTAAATTAAAAACACAAAGTTTGACAATTTCAAATAAAAAATTAATTTTGATTCCACAAACATTGGGTCCATGTTAATAATTATATTATTTTATAAGTTTGTAGCAAGATAAATACATTAACATGCTGTTAATAATGGAGAAAAATCATGTTGTCTTGAGTTAAAATTATATACAATTTCTAACATAAATTAGTTTATAAAACAAATAAATAAGTGCTGCACAGTGGGCTAAATAATACAAAAGTTTAAGGATTATTTTAACCTGATTTTTAAACATTTTCGATAAATGAATTTAAAAAGCTATACAAATAGAAATATTGATCGTAGACCCAGGGTCCCTTATAGATTCAAAGACTATCAATAGTAAACATCCATTAGATAATTATCTTGTCAACATATTACATAAGTCCCGAGTCAGCCATACCAGCCGATGGAAAATGATTGGCGGCGACGGTTCAACCTTTTTTGGTAAGCGGCGGACTATTAAAGAAAATATAAGCGGATGCTAAATTGTCGGCTCAAATTAAATTTTTCATTAGAAATTGAAATATTTTTAGATTTGACATAATCGAACATGTCCAATATATATGCATATATGTTTTATATTAGCCCTTAAATATCGAAATAAATTTCTTAAGGAAATCAGTTTATATATATTTATTCCACTGTTTAATATATAAAAATACACACACATATATTTTTGTAACAATATTATATAGTTTTATATACATTTAAGAATATTCCCCCATATTTAATTATTTACATTGGGTGGTAGTGCGTGTTTTGATTTGACAACTCCTAAGAAATTATAAATTCCCTTCTCCTCCCACCTCAATTCCCAACATTCTACTATATCTTCTAGAAAAAATCTTAACGTCATTATACCAACAAAAATGTGCTTTATAAGTTGGACATGTTAAGCTTCTTTAATCATTATGAACTTTTTTACATGTTACATTACTATAACAAATGATTGCGTAAAGTTTTAATGTAAAACTTACAAGACTGTGTTCTACATTGCTACAGAGAAATAGCAAGATTTTAGAGCCGTTTTGTTTACTAAAGTACGTTTATATAAAAACAAAATTATATACATTCCTTTAAAATATTAGAGATGAAAGAAAGAAAGAAAAAATTACTTCAAATATATATGTACATACAGACAAATTGTGTGATTAATAAACAGACATAAGGTCGTCAGTCTATATGTTTCTTTAAGGACACTTAAATTCTATTATATAGATTTGATATTTCATAAAAAGTTTTTATTGATTTAACGCTGAAGATTTAAAAGTTTACTTTGTTTGCCAAAAATTTCATTTATTAAGTTAAAAGAAATTGAAATTTAATGCGATCAAGTACAGTTCTAGTTCTAGTTCAGTTCTAGTTTAGTTCTAGTTTAGTTCAGTTCTAGTTCAGTTCTAGTTTAGTTCTAGTTCAGTTTTAGTTCAGTTCTAAGTCAGTTCTAGTTCAGATCTAGTTCAGTTCTAGTTCAGTTCTAGTTCAGTTCTAGTTCAGTTCTAGTTCAGTTCTAGTTCAGTTCTAGTTCAGTTCTAGTTCAGTTC
>NC_060950.1:14608456-14610015 GCF_022045245.1 Lucilia cuprina
AACTAGAACTGAACTAGAACTGAACTAGAACTGAACTAGAACTGAACTAGAACTGAACTAGAACCGAACTAGAACTGAACTAGAACTAAACTAGAACTGAACTAGAACAAATGTCCGTTTTCAATACTTATCGAATCTTTTAAAATCATGTTTTCAAAAACAGCAAACAAATTTATGACAATAACCCCCCTAATGTATACATATCTCGTTCATTAATATTTAACTTTTATTGTGTAATTTTTTGTTATGTATCTTTTTGTGACGCTTTGACTCAAATTATTTTCGAGTGCATTTGATTATTTAAGATGGTAATTTTTTATATTTTGTGCACCCATACACTGACTTAAAGTATTTATTTATATTTTTCATTTCATTGTGTATCACTTCTTACGACTAACAAGTACATATTTGGCATTGTATTCAATTAGTATAAACAATTTCAAATCTATTTATCTGTGCAAAAAATCACACTTTAGTAATATAGCGTCGGAATCAGAAGCATCTCAGTAACTGTGTATGTATCATCCACCCATCAGTAGCTATGAATGTAATATCAGCATCAAACAAATGTACGTCAACATAATACAACAAATTTATTCTCAAATTGTGGACTAATACACTGCAAGAAATATTGAAATAACTATACAACATATTTTAGAAATTTTAAAAAGCATTTGATAATGTTTCAGGATTCTGCATATCCTTGTGTTTCTGAATTTCTAATTCTATATTAGAACATTTTAATAGGAAGTATTTTTTTACATTATAGAATACAAGTAAAAATTCAAAAATATAAATAAAAACAATTTAAAATACTACTGGAAATGGTGCAGTGTATACTTCAGATGTTTTTTTTATTATTTTTCTAGTTATTGAATTTGGTTCTCTCGTTTGTTCTCTAAATTATTTAATTTAATGTTAAACGATTTATATATGTTCAATGTGAATATTAATTTGAATTTGTGAGTATTTGACTAAACGCTATTGAATTCAATTCTATAGTTTTGTTAGACCAGAAAAATAATACAATTTTATTGAGGTTTGAGTGTATTGTGTTCACATTAATGAATTGTTTGTGATCGAAAACAATCAAATATTAAAAATTTATTTGGTTATTGTACTTATGATATTACGTTAGGGTTTTGAGGTAAATAATAAAATATTTTCATTAAAAATAATTGCAAAATTTCCATTGATTAAAATGTTTTGGCTAAAGAGACAACAATGTAGGTTCATCTTTTTTCGATACAAATTTTTAGAAACAAGCTATTAGAAATTCGAATTGAGTTGACTACATATATTCTATGTAATTAGTATATTAATTTAAATTTATATGGATTTAACAACTAACTACAGACGTACTAAACAAGATCAGGACTAGAACTAAACTGGAACTGAACTGAAACTATAACTGAACTAAAAACCAAACTAAAAGTGAACTAGAACTAAAATAGAACTGAACTAAAACTGAACTAGAACAGAACTAGAACTGAACTAGAACTGAACTAGAACTGAACTAGAACTGAACTAGAACTGAACTAGAACTGAACTAGAACTGA
>NC_060950.1:14610115-14627236 GCF_022045245.1 Lucilia cuprina
GTTCTAGTTCAGTTCTAGTTCAGTTCTAGTTCAGTTCTAGTTCAGTTCTAGTTCAGTTCTAGTTCAGTTCTAGTTCAGTTCTAGTTCAGTTCTAGTTCTGATCTAGTTATGTTCAATTCGATTCGATTTCGCGCTTTTATATTTCAAAATTTTTTAAGAATAATTTCACCCTAATGTATTTGTTATGAAAATAATTGTGTGATCGTAAATTTATATTAAAAATAACACCTCAATGTTATTTATAATGACATGTGTAAGTAGAGCTTTTGCTTGTAATTGAAATTAACAAAGAAATATGTGACAAGTAAGAATGTATAAACGGCCGTGTCCGATCATATATAGCCCTACATGTTTAATGTGATTTTTGAAATGATTACAAATTGAACTGCATAGAGAGAATTGATTAAATCCAATTATTTGACAATACTCGAGTTTCATGGTTGAAGTTTAGCGGGTTAAAGTTAAGACTTTAGACTTTAAGGTTTGGATTATTTAAAATTTTCGCAAATTGTTAACATCAACTATAAATTTTAAAAAGTAGGTAATAGGGTGTTATATGTTATAAGAATGTGCTAAATGTTAACATATTAACACGTACTTATTAAATGTTTATTTGTTACATGAATAATTGTAAGCGGTCATATTGGGGGCACGTATTAAAAATGTGCGCAAATAAATGAAATGAAAAGTTTTCAGAAAACCAAAATTTAGGAAATTCAATAAGTTAGATCTAAATTTAATAAAAACATTTCTAAAAAGCCATTCGCTCACTCTTAATTTATGTAATAATTTCCTAGAATATATTAAATGTCATTAACAAATCATAATTTGTTTACAATTTCATATTTGATTGCGCCATTATAAGATATTATTTTCTATTCTTAGAAATCCACTTCCACTAATTTCTAATGAATTGTAATTATGTTGTATTGAATTGAATTTAAGAATAATGTTAATAGTCAATATTGTCACAAAAACAAAGAAGAAAAAAAGGAAAGAGTGGAACATATTCAGTAATGTGTATGTATATACATACATAAGGGTGGCTCTGCTTTTATGTACAAAATTTTAATAACAACAAATTATTATCTTTTAATCTAGTCCAGGGAATATTGACGTCAGGACAAAAAATTTTAGAAAGTAAGTTTTATTTTCAGGACCACCCTAATGTACATAGTACTTATGTGTGTGTATGTGTGTAATTGAAATTCTTTTCTGTTTGTATACACATATAATATTGATTTAAATCAAATTGAAAGGATATAAATGAAAAATTATGAAAGTCCTTACCATTGATATGTATTGTGTTGTCAATACACTTTCTGTAAATCAAACTGAATTAAACATTTATATAGTTTATTAACACAGGACAACAAAAATTAAATATATTTGAAATCCAAAACTGGCATATCAGATTTTCAAGAAATCGTGTTGTAAATTATAAAAAAAACATTTTTTATAACAGTGCGTAATGAGGTTTTTGCAAACTTTATAACTCGATATTTCTAAAAATTGTGATACAGAAATTCTGAGGTCGAATTTGGATTTAGAGTAGTTTAATATATAAGAAAATTGGCATATAAGGTTTTTGAGATATCGTGTTTTAAATTTTTGAAGTAAAAATCATTTTTTAAGACATTGGTGTTTTTGCAAATTTTATGGCTCGATATCTGGAAATATTTTTGTGATTAAGAAATTCTGAAGTTATATTCCGATTCAGAGTAGTTTAATATATTAGAAGAGCATACTTTGGTATCTGGATTAAGAAATTTGTTGGCCAGTGTAATCATTAACTATTAATTTAAGGTGCTGAGTATAGACATTAATTTGTAAATGGAAAATGGGAGTATCATTTCAATATAGCCAATATAGCTATACAAGTCCCTAGATGTGTTACATAACCTGTCGAAAAATATGACAAAAAAGTTAAGGGTTCAGCTAAAGCAATTCAAACTAATTTGTTAAAGAAACAGTTCAAAGCCGACAGTTTTCCAGTTCTTTGACAAAGAGTTAAGGCATTCGAAAGTTATTTCCACTTTCGTCACCAAAGAATCAAACTTTTTTTAAAAATAAAGCTATAATTTCTTCATGGCTGACGCGATGGACTTAGCCAAAGAGTATTCGATTTAAAGTTTTAACAAATGATCCATAGTCAACTCTAAGTGTGCTCAAAGTAACTTGGATTGCGATTTCAATACGATTTCATGCGTTTTTATACTATTCTAATATTTTGCACTATTTTAGATTTCTCTTGAACACAGAGGTCTCTTTCTAGTTATAATGTATATCAAATGAAAGGTCTTTTAAATATCTCCGTTTTTTGTGAATCGCTTTTGATGTTTTTTAAAGAAAACTTCCGAAATGTATGTTGCATAAAACGATTTGAGATTTAAATCTCAAATAAACATCTAAGACCCTAAAAATATCGATTTTAATATATATATATACAAAAGGGACAATCATAGCTAATTGGACTTTGTTGCGAATTTAGAATTTAGATCGTATCTCTGTTATTTATGTATCGCTTTTGATAATTTTTAAAAGAAAACTTCTCAACTGCAAGTCTAATAGAATTATTCGAGATTTTAATCTCAAAGATATCTGGGACCCTAAAAAATCGATTTTAAGAAACCTATAAACTGAAACCTATTTGGAACTTACAAACCGAAAAGTTTATTATTTTTATCATGAAGGTGAAAGATGTTAAAACTCTATGAGTATCGTTCTATTAAAGTTCTCATATACTTAAACTATTGATTGTCTCTGATGTGGTGTTAGTTCTATTATTCTTAAATAAGGTTCTATAGTTGAATCGAGTCCACTTTTCCAATTTTTAAAAACTTAGTTTTTCTTTGAAAAATTATCAAACTTTTTAATATTGACTTTTCTTTAAAATATAACACTCGATGTATGAACCTTGGCTTACATCTTCCGATCGATTAGTGTTGTAGTCTGGTATACCAGTGTCGTGAGTTCCCGGTAGGTTATAGTGTTCGTAGAAACTAGTCGCCTTCGATTTATTTAGATAAAAAGAATCTTAGTCTTGAACTTGATCTATATAGGCTTTGAGTATCGTTCTATTAAAGAGCCCATATACTAGGGCTTTAGAACTTTAGAATGTAGTGTAAGCCCAATTTTTCTTGAGTATATTTCTATAGTTGATTTTTCTTTTGTTTCAAGATCCTGTTTTTCTCGACTTTTTACAAAATCGAACTTTTTAAAAATAGTATTTTTTTTACACAAAATTCAATTTCTGAATTTTGCCTCCGCCCATGTTTGGTTAGTTCTAGTCTAACATACAAGATATCGTAAATTCGAATCCCTCTTGAGACACTGGTAAAGGAGCGCAAAACAGACCCGATATAGTCTTAGGTGTTAGGAAAAACTAATCTCCTTCGATTTATTTAGATAAAAAGAATCTTAGTCTTGACCTATATCTTCTTAGTTGTGAAGGATGAAAAAACTCTGTGAGTATCGTTTTATTTAAGACCCCATATACGAGGGCTTTAGAACTTTCGAATATAGTGTATGCCCGATTGTTCTTGATAAAGTTTATATAGTTTCAACAATGAGTCAAACTATCTTCCTTTCAAAATGTTGTTTTTCTCGACCTAACACCCGATATAGACTTAGGTTTTAGTGCAAACTAGTCGCCTTCGATTTATTTAGATAAAATGAATCGTAGTCTTGACCTTAACCTATATTTTCTTAGTTGTGAATGATATAAAAAGTTTATTAGTTCTCTCGTTCTCTTTAATACCCGTACTTAAGACCTAGGACTTTAGAATATATCTCTAGTGTAGTAGTAGTTCTAATCTTTTTGATTAAAGTTCTATAGTTGAAACAGTAAGTCGAATTTTCTACTTTTTCAAAAGGCTGCTTTTCTTGACTTTTACCATAAACGAACTTTTTCAATATCGTACTTTTTTAAAATACACGATTTATGAACTTTATGGCCTCCATCTCTCGGTCGGTTAGTGATTCGAGTTCTAGTCTGGTATTTTTATAAAATCAAACTTTTTTAAAATACAAAATCCGATTTATGTATTTTTACATTTGTCCTCCGATCGATTGTTTTTGTCTGGTATAATATACATTGTGGGTTCGATACCCTTCTTGGGCACAACAGACCCAATAGAGGCTAATTTATTAAAGACCTAGGTGTTGACCTTGACCTATATTTTCTTTATTGTTTTAACCTATATTTAAACAAATAATGTTGCTAGGAATAAAATAGGGTTACATTATTGTAATTCTCTGCTACACTTATGATCCCCACTGTTCAGAAAAGTTGTAACAACAAAAAAAACCCATATACCAACTAAAAGAAAAGCTCTTACAATCTTTTAGTCATAAAAAAGGATATTTAAAACGTAAACGAAAGAAACCAAGAAGTTAAGAAGAAGGAACCAAAAGGGAAAACACAAAAAGTACCCCGAAAAAGTGACTGTAACAACAATTTTGTTAGGAAAATATACTACAATAGCAACAACAACAACATGGTGAGTGTAAACGCTTAAAAGAGATTTAAATGTGTGGGAGGGATAGAGGGTGTTGGGTGGTTTTGAACTAAAGAAAACAACTAAAGAGAAATAGGCCTATAAAACGCAAAAAAAAGGAAATTTTAGACCAACTTGTAGGGAGGAGTAAGAAAGAAAAGAAAACTGTTATTCAACCATAAGAATATTTGTGAGATAAAAATAAATATTTAGAGAAACTTTTATATAAAAAAAGATTATAAGGCTTAATAAGGAATTACGTTATTCATTTTTATAACCTTAAAATGAGTTTAACAAAAATAATCATTAATTGAAAACAAAAAAAAAAAAAAAAAAAGTCGTTTAAGCAGAAGAGCAAGAGGCGGGAGAGTAAAATATTTACTAGGGATTGTGTATGCAAGAGTGTTGGTGCTGCTGATTTTATAACTGTTTTCAAACATTTTTGTTGTTATGTAACGTAACAATTCCCGTATATTTAAATGAAAATGAAAAAAATATTCTTAAAGCAAAGGAAGTTGACCTTTTCATTTAAAAAATGTCAATTTTCAGCTGACTTTTTATATAAAAAAAAACTTAAACATAAAAATCTCTACAACTTACCTTGTTGTACAGTTAACATTAATACCAAAGCTGATGCCAAAATTAAATATTGCATATTGTACATTTTGTTTTTGCTTAATAAATTTAGTAAATAATTTATTTATATCAAAATATTGTATTTGTTACTACTTAAGTTCAACTTAGCACGTTTGAATAGTTTGTAAATTTGTATTTCAATATAAGTAAATGCTTAATAAATTATTAATATTTATAGCAATTAATTAATACTATATATTTGTTAATATTATGTTTGTATATTTCTCTTTTTGAAAAAATTTATATTTTGCTAAATTTTCAACTACATAAAAGGAAAATTTGTAATTTCTTTTATATATATTTAAATTGCTTATTTTTTTTAAAAAAATTTTTTTCTTCACATTTACATTTGTTGTATGTGTGCGTGTATGTACTCAAACAAAAATTTTACAACACTAACAACAATTATACTGTAGTATACCGACACCACAAGCTTTTTAATGGAATATTTTTTTTATTTAAAAAAAAATCCGCCCGTTTACTATATAACCGAGATTTAAATGGTTGTTGTTGCTGTAGTTTTATTAATAAAATATTTTATTTTATTTTTTTTTTATTCAAAATTTAATTCAAACCGCCGCTCGATGTTTAATGTTCAAATGACAAAGTGAAATAAGTTTCAACGAATTTTTCCCAATTGCAATTTAGATACACAAATATACTTTACTACTGGCTGAGACCAAACAAACATTCTAGTAGTATTCGTAATCGTACAAGCAGCAGAGGCAGCGATGTCAGCAGCAGCAACACCATGACCATAGAAAAATATTAGATTTAACTTATTGTCTCCAATGTTTTATTCATTCGCATACATATACATATTGGATTCCTCCCTAAAGTTTTCGCATTGAGAGCAGAAAATATAAATATGAAAAGAACCTGAAAGCAGCGAACGAGAACTATAAACAAAAAGCTTTAAAGTTTAGTTATTTACTCACATGTTGTTGGGTTCTAAAAGTGTTAAATAACTTATTCCAGCGCAATATCTTAAGGCAGACTATAGCCTAGACTATGGTCTATACTTTAGACTAGGCCAGACCATAAGGCAGCATTTAACATTGACAAGTTTATATACCAGACTATAGACTAGACTATAGACTAGACTATAGACTAGACTATAGACTAGACTATAGACTAGACTATAGACTAGACTATAGACCAGACTATAGACTAGACTATAGACTAGACTACAGACTAGACTATAGACTAGACTATAGACTAGACTATAGACTAGACTATAGACTAAACTATAGACTAGACTATAGACTAAACTATAGACTAGACTGTAGACTAAAATATAGACTAGACTGTAGACTTAACTATAGAGAAGACTATAGAGAAGACTAAAGACTAGACTGTAGACTAGACTATAGACTAGACTATAGACTAGACTATAGACTAGACTATAGACTAGACTATAGACTAGACTATAGACTAGACTATAGACTAGACTATAGACTAGACTATAGACTAGACTATAGACTAGACTATAGACTAGACTATAGACTAGACTATAGACTAGACTATAGACTAGACTATAGACTAGATTATAAACTAGACTATAGACTAGACTATAGACTAGACTATAGACTTGACTATAGACTAGACTAAATAAAGTTAAGTCATTACTATAGAAAATCTGATCTATCCGTTAGATGTGCAGTAGGCTGGCCTGGAGATGAAACTAAAAACTACACTACAGTGGATACTAATGATCTAGGTTTTATATAACATAAAAAGGATTGTAGTCAATGTCATTGACAAGGCTGTAGCAGAGACTGAAAAAAACTATTGAATGCCGAATTATAGCTGGTAGTACTATTGGCTATATTACAGTCGAGACTGTATACAGGACTAGAGAATAGGCTATAGTCGAGAGTATACATAAGTATATCCTTGTATGTGTGCGTGTACTTTATAATGTTTTCATGTTTAGGGAAGAATTAGGTAAACGTACACTTATACATAAATTAAAGCTTTTGAATTAAGTACAATAGTCTTGGGGTTGGAAGCTTCTTAAACTTTTGCACCACTTCCCTACATTTTGATTGTGTGTCATGCTTTTCTCTTGTATCCTTTTTTCGATATCCTTTGTGTACATGTATTTTTGTTGTGTACAGATGTTGTGATAACTCGTATAAGTATTCGCATTTGCCATTTTTATTGATAACCTATAAAGTATCTCTTTTGAACTCTTCTGTTCCTTTCTCTTTTTACATGTTTTTGACAGAGTAGTTGTCCGTTTTTCACTACTTTTGTGTTGTTGTTGCTGCTACTGTTGTGGCAATTATCGGTGTTGTTTATAGTTGCCGTGTTTTCAACATACTCAATGTAAGTCACTGGCCCAAGTTGAGGTTATTAACGTATGTATAAGTATTTCACATGCATACACAAAAAAATGTATCCGTGTATGTGTGTATGAATGTTTGTGTATGTGTGTATCTACTATTTAAATGTCAAATTGACATTGTAGATTTGTTTCATATTTTCGTGTCGGTTTTGTTCTTGTAGCTTTTGTTGTTTTTGCTGGTTGTGTACTTTTCCGTTTGTTTTCATTGTCATAATTCGTAAATTTGAATTTGTTTTGAGAATATAAAGGCAAATATCATTTATACTCATACAATACTTTAGATTAATCACGATGATGATGATTATCTTTTTTTATCAGTTTTTTTTTTGATTTCAGACTTTAGATTGGCAAAGAAAGGTTTATTAAAATTTCAAAGATTAAAATTTATGACAATTTAATTTGTTGTTCTTTAAAGGAAATTTTTTAGTTCAAATGAAAAAAAAAGTAAATAAGGATTTAATAAAGACTATTTCTATTTCTATTTCTATTCCTAAAGATTTTGACTTCTGTCTATAAATTTTATTGGATTTAATTAACGACACTACTGTCTGGAATTATCATAAGTCGAGCATGTTCATTAATTTTAGCTGTAATTTACTCTTTACAATTGCGGAATATAATTACATAAACTAATTTCACTAGTAACGTCATACTCTTTTGTACTTTCTCAAATTGTCACTTAATTCAAGTAGAACTAGAAATTGTCACTCAGAAAAATTAAAATGATACAAAGGAACAAAAAATACCCAACAATTAATTAAAATAAATCATAAATTTCCTGAAAAAAAAAAACGTTTCTTATTACGATGACCGCTTATATTGAGCTGTGATTTTACTTTCCGCTTTTATTGTAGTTTAGTTTCAATTCTATGTTTTTATTCAATGTTTGCTTTTTATTTAAGAACATGCAAAAACTAATGTGAAACTAAGAATTTTGTGGGGATCAGTTTGTAAGTGTTAAGTTATCAAAGCAGAAATATTTAGCTATGGTCCAGGTTTAGTGTAAAATCTAATCTATTGTCTAGTCTACTCATTTGTATTTAGTTTATAGTCAAGTCATGTATATAGTCTATTCTGTAAAATAATTAATGTTCAGGAGTACTTTACACTTTTATTCTAGTCTATAGTCTACTCTAAAGTCTAGTCTATAGTGTACTCTACAGTCTAGTCTATATTCTAGTCCATAGTCGAGTCTATAGTCTGGTCAATAGTCTACTCTACAGTCTAGACTACAGTTTGGGCTATAGTCTGGTCTTTAGTCTAGATTATAGTCTGCTATGTAGTCTAGTCTATAGTTTAATCTTTAGTCTAGTCTATAGTCTAGTAAATAATCTAATCTATAGTTTAGTCTATAGTTTAGTTTATTTTCTAGTCTATAGTGTAGTCTTTAGCCTAGTCGTTAGTCTAGTCTACACTTTAGTCTGTAGTCTAATCTATAGTCAAGTCTATAGTATTATCTATAGTTTATATAGATAATAATAGTATAGTTTAGTCTATAGCTAAGTGTATAATCTTGTGTATAGTGTAGTCTATAGTCTAATATATAGTCTAGTCTATAGTCTAGACTATATGCTTCTCTATAGTCCAGTCTATATGCTAGTCTATAGTTTAGTCTATAGTCTAGTCTACAGTCTAGTCCATATGCTGATCTATAGTCCAGTCTATATGCTAGTCTATAGCTTAGTCTATAGTCTAGTCTGTAGTCTAGTCTATAGTCTAGTCTATAGTCTAGTCTATAGTCTAGTCTATAGTCTAGTCTATAGTCTAGTCTATAGTCTAGTCTATAGTCTAGTCTATAGTCTAGTCTATAGTCTAGTTTATAGTCTAGTCTATAGTCTAGTTTATAGTCTAGGCAATAGTTTAGTCTGTAATTTTGCTTATGATTTAGTATATTCTATTGTATTCTATTGTCCAATCTAATCTGTCTAGTCTGATCTCGGCTGTAGTATCCCTTTTTTTGTAGGCTATGGCCTAATCTATGAGTTGGGTTGTAGTCTAGTCTGTAGTTTGTTCTTTTGTCTAGACTTTAGCATAGTAAATGGTCTGTACTATTGTCTGATCTATGGTTGGTTCTGAATAATTTCCTAACAAAATATTGCAAATTCCTATTTGACTATTTATTGTGAAAATGGACCTCAATTATGTGTGTAATATTCTCAAACTGATGTAAACCAAAATAGACATTGTGTTTTATTTAGTATAAAATATTTAATTAGAATAAAACCTCCAGAAAGTGATAATAATACCATCATCAACAACAACAACAACAACTACATTGTCATAATCACGATATTTTCCATTGTGTCTATAAAATCATCACTAAACTTTTTTATTGTTATTTTTGTGTAATTTTGATGCTAAGCAAAAAATTACACTAAAATTTAGCATAGACTTAAGAAATTTAGATTCATCTCATCAAAAGCGTGTTTATCATATCCATACTACTCGCGATAATATTATTTACAATTTACTTGTGTCAATCCGTCTTTTCATTCAGATAGACAGACGGACGAACTTACAGGCAGACAATAACTGCCCTGCTTCGTTCATTTTGTATAGTTTCCTTAATAATATTTTCTTCCATGTTATTTTTTTTTGTTGGTCTCGACGATTCAAGAGGTATGATATTATTTGATCATTTTGATTTAAGTTGTTAGAATCTTTTTGTTGTGCGACTGAGAGAATATTAAATTGATGTCATTACCACTTTTATTTATTATTGAAAAATTGTTTGTTATAATTTGTTCGAATTGCAATGGTCGTTGTTGATTTTTTTTTGCGTAAATGAATGAGTGACGGCATCTACTTTTTTTCACTAGATGGGAAAATTTTCCATTCAAATTTAATAAACTTTAAAGAAATGTGTATGCTATCGCTAAATTAAATGTAAAATTAGTTTTATCGATAAAAAAGGAAAAATGTTTTGTTAAAAATAAGTTTTATTGAACCAAAATTTATTACAATTTTTTTCATTGTAATCTCTTTAAACATATTATAAATTTATGAATAAAAACATTATTATATTATTTGAATATGTATACATACACATATGTATTTATGTATGTAGTACATACGTAAATACATATTTATGTATATTTACATTTATTCGAAGATATGAGAGATTTAAAGCCAAAATTTGAATGTAAACGAACATCTAATATTAAATTTAACACACATTTGTTTGTGTAAGCTTAAATAATTTTTAAATTGATACTTGAGTTTATATTTAGAAATTTTTGCTACTAAAATGCGAAATTTAATTTTAGCACACAAATTGGTGAAGGAAACAACATTTTGTGGAAAAATTTATTCTGGTTTGATGAATTTACACAGCAAAAGAAAGTTTATTGTGAAAAGTTGAATATACATCACCTAAAACGCAAATGACCCTAACTAACGAAAAATTCAAAATCGATTTTTTTGTTAATTCTAATGTTTGAATCAAAACATAGGTCTACACAAACAATTGGACTACTCAGACCAAAATGTAATAGACCAGTCCATAGTCTAGTCTATAGACTAGACTATAGACTAGACTATAGACTAGACTATGGTCTAGTCTATAGTCTAGTCTATAGTCTAGTCTATAGTCTAGTCTATAGTCTAGTCTATAGTCTAGTCTATAGTCTAGTCTATAGTCTAGTCTATAGTCTAGTCTATAGTCTAGTCTATAGTCTAGTCTATAGTCTAGTCTATAGTCTAGTCTATAGTCTAGTCTATAGTCTAGTCTATAGTCTAGTCTATAGTCTAGTCTATAGTCTAGTCTATAGTCTAGTCTATAGTCTAGTCTATAGTCTAGTCTATAGTCTAGTCTATAGTCTAGTCTATAGTCTAGTCTATAGTCTAGTCTATAGTCTAGTCTATAGTCTAGTCTATAGTCTAGTCTATAGTCTAGTCTATAGTCTAGTCTATAGTCTAGTCTATAGTCTAGTCTATAGTCTAGTCTATAGTCTAGTCTATAGTCTAGTCTATAGTCTAGTCTATAGTCTAGTCTATAGTCTAGTCTATAGTCTAGTCTATAGTCTAGTCTATAGTCTAGTCTATAGTCTAGTCTATAGTCTAGTCTATAGTCTAGTCTATAGTCTAGTCTATAGTCTAGTCTATAGTCTAGTCTATAGTCTAGTCTATAGTCTAGTCTATAGTCTAGTCTATAGTCTAGTCTATAGTCTAGTCTATAGTCTAGTCTATAGTCTAGTCTATAGTCTAGTCTATAGTCTAGTCTATAGTCTAGTCTATAGTCTAGTCTATAGTCTAGTCTATAGTCTAGTCTATAGTCTAGTCTATAGTCTAGTCTATAGTCTAGTCTATAGTCTAGTCTATCCTAGTCTATAGTCTAGTCTATAGTCTAGTCTATAGTCTAGTCTATAGTCTAGTCTATAGTCTAGTCTATAGTCTAGTCTATAGTCTAGTCTATAGTCTAGTCTATAGTCTAGTCTATAGTCTAGTCTATAGTCTAGTCTATAGTCTAGTCTATAGTCTAGTCTATAGTCTAGTCTATAGTCTAGTCTATAGTCTAGTCTAGTCTATAGTCTAGTCTATAGTCTAGTCTATAGTCTAGTCTATAGTCTAGTCTATAGTCTAGTCTATAGTCTAGTCTATAGTCTAGTCTATAGTCTAGTCTATAGTCTAGTCTATAGTCTAGTCTATAGTCTAGTCTATAGTCTAGTCTATAGTCTAGTCTATAGTCTAGTCTATAGTCTAGTCTATAGTCTAGTCTATAGTCTAGTCTATAGTCTAGTCTATAGTCTAGTCTATAGTCTAGTCTATAGTCTAGTCTATAGTCTAGTCTATAGTCTAGTCTATAGTCTAGTCTATAGTCTAGTCTATAGTCTAGTCTATAGTCTAGTCTATAGTCTAGTCTATAGTCTAGTCTATAGTCTAGTCTATAGTCTAGTCTATAGTCTAGTCTATAGTCTAGTCTATAGTCTAGTCTATAGTCTAGTCTATAGTCTAGTCTATAGTCTAGTCTAGTCTATAGTCTAGTCTATAGTCTAGTTTATATTCTGTCTATAGTCTAGTTTATAGTCTGTCTATAGTCTAGTCTATAGTCTAGTGTAAAGTCTAGTCTATAGTCTAGTCTATAGTCTAGTCTATAGTCTAGTCTATAGTCTAGTCTATAGTCTAGTCTATAGTCTAGTCTATAGTCTAGTCTATAGTCTAGTCTATAGTCTAGTCTATAGTCTAGTCTACAGTATAGTCTATAGTCTAGTCTATAGCCAAGTGTACAATCTAGTCTTTAGTCCAGTCTATAGTCTATTCTACAGTTTAGTCTCTAGTCCAGTTTATAGTCTAGTCTTTTTTCTATTTTATAGTCGAGTCCATGGTCGAGCTTATAGTACAGTCTGTAGTCTAGTCTAAATTCTATAGTATAACATGTAGAGAGCCTATTGCCTAGGTATAGTCTATTCATAACTCGAGTCTATATTCTTGTCTTTAACGTGGTCTTCAGTCTAATAAAAAGTTTAATATACAGTCTATTCTACCGTCTATTATACATTCTTGTCTAAAGTCAAATCAATATTTAGTACAGTCTATAGTCTAATCAATAGACTACTATATGTCTATTCTAAAGTGTTGTCTTTAGTCTACTCTATGGTTTAGTATACAGTCTAAAAAAATCTTTATATTCTTGTGATAAAATTCGTTAATACATATGTATACATAATTTCATATTTACCTATATTTCAAATAATTGCATACATTTTTGTCTGTTTGCCCTAAATTTGTTAAAGCTTTCAAAAGCTTATTTTTAAACTACTAATGTTGAACTGTTAAAATTTAACAGTTCAAAAGCATTTTTTCTATTGATTTTATTTGTATATAGTTAACATTCGTTTAGAAGCTTAATGTTAGAAAAGCTTTAAGCTGTTTTTTTAAACACTCTACGCAAAGTATTGGTTGTTTAATTTATAATTTGTAAACATTTTTAAATAGAAAATGGAAAAAAAACGTTTTAATTACCTGAATATAAGTGTGTATGTATGTACTTCTGTCTGATATAAAATATTGCTGATTTTATTTGTTTATTTACTTACCTATAATTGTTCTGAAATGGTTTGTTTAATCTTAATTTTTTGTATCACTAATTTATGCAAATAATGTTAAGAAATGTCTAATTTTATTTGGTTTTATTGTTTGCATTAATTAAATTAGTGATAAATAAATAATTTAATATTTTTATATATTTTTTTCTTTAATAAAACAAATATTTGTGTCACATGTCTGGAGTACAGTTCTAAAAAAAATATGACTTGTTTTTTGTTTTTATTGGATTTCATTTCAAATTTAATGGCAAAATTTCAAGTTGTTCAATATTATTATTATACTAGAAGATGAGGTATAAATAAAAACAAAAACAACAACGACGAAAAGAATTATAATACCAAATGATTAAATATTTGATTAGGGAAGCCCCATTTAGGAATGTATTTGTTTGATTACAGGTTCTCGTACGTATAAAAATTATACATTGCTATATTTATAGACATTCTTTCAATAGCTGCAGTCTTGCAGATTAAGACTAAATACTACTAGTATTCTAAAGACAGATAGAGACGCTAAAATCATTTTATGAGAATAATGTTATATAGTGAGTAGTCTAAATTATGAACCAATCCTCATTAGATTTTACTTTTATCAAACATTTTTATGTCTAATTTCATTTTGTATTAAATTGTGAGCAATAAAGTCATTTTTTGTCGGGTTGATTATAGAGCGCTCCTTATAGAAATGTTATTCCTTAATGCTATGTCTTATTAATCCTTTTCAGCATTGGTCCATAAACCACCAATTATGGATCGATTATTATAAAGTTTAACAGAAAAATTTAGGTTTTTAAGAAACTTGTCTATGTCGTGATGAAGTAATTTTCTGAATAGGCCTTTATGAGAAAAGTCTGAAAAAGATCCAAGCCGATCGGCGTCGCCGTCTTATTATAGTAAATGCCGGCGGCGGCTAAATTGTCGGCTCAATTTAACTTTTTCTTGTGAAATTGACCTATAAGCATTTATTATATTGAAAAATCTCTGTATTATAGTCTGTTTTATAGAAACCTATATGTATATAAGAAAATGGACATAATTTTTCACTATTTTCTATAGCACAATATTGTGTGTGCAACTCTTTCCAATTTTCCCTTAAGAATCGCAACTCCGTTGGTTGGTTAAATAATTTTCTGAAATACATGTGCAATTCCAATCTTCTTTAGCCGACTTAGCTTTTGAGTCGAAAGTAGTCGGCACCGGAACAGCTTGAAAAATATTACCGGCGGCCAACCGACGCCGAATTGAGCCGTTTTGGCTTGTATCTCTGGTTCTTATATGGAAGATAGGTGAAATAGTCCATCGATGTTGATCATTTTCAATATCAAAAAAACAGCATGAACAAAATTTCAGTTCTTCCATTGGACTCTAACGTGCTTTTAATAGAAATATAGAATCTAAAATTCAGAAGATATGTAATATTTTTGTAGTTTTAAGAAGCATTATTAAGATGTGTTACCTCATATTGTTGAGCATATGAAGTTGAGCATGTTTAGAGTAATCTCCTCAACCACTAAGGAAAATGCTGATAAATTAAAAATTAACAAAGTAATGCGGG
Organism: Lucilia cuprina; assembly: GCF_022045245.1. Lineage (NCBI taxonomy): Eukaryota > Metazoa > Arthropoda > Insecta > Diptera > Calliphoridae > Lucilia > Lucilia cuprina. The sequence goes on from NC_060950.1 coordinate 14,625,200, forward strand.
AAACTGGCCACACGTAGTACCAGATCTGGTTCGACTCGATTTCAAATTATTTGAAGGAAAGACCGAGAATACATTTGACATCACCAGTTTATAGTAACGGCAGACTAGAGGTACTGGTAGCTCTTTAGCCCGGTATTACAATACTCCAAGATGTGGTCCATTCATCAAGAAAACATGCCCCGGGGGGTGTGAATGTTGCCATGAAAACTCCCAAAAGTATGTATGTATATTCTGGATCCTATGTCTGAGCGTCTGTCTGTGCGTCTATCTTTCTGTCTGTTTGTCTGTATGTCTGTCTGTCTGTCTGTCTGTCTGTCTGTCCGTCCACGTAAACCTTATAATCAAACTATAAGTAATTTTGAAGACAATTTAATGAAATTTTTTACATGATTTTCTATTGTCCCAAGGACAAAGCCTATTTGTTACGATACGTCCATTATTTCACCTAGCCCCCATACAACTGAACCCCCTAACCATGCAATTTTGAAGATAATTCAATGAAATTTGTCAATTTTTTGGTACCATTAACAATGCCTATTGAAAATAGTTAACATAGGTCCGCTATTTCATCTAGTCCCCATACAACTGAACCCGCCTAATAGGACGTTTAATTTCATTATTATGTTTAATATACATCACCAGTTTATAGTAACGGCAGACTAGAGGTACTGGTAGCTCTTTAGCCCGGTATTACAATACTCCAAGATGTGGTCCATTCATCAAGAAAACATGCCCCGGGGGGTGTGAATGTTGCCATGAAAACTCCCAAAAGTATGTCGTATCTCGACAAAAAGCTTCAAAACCATGTTCTATTCTAGCCTTGATGGCTCGTTCATGAGGGTCTCCGGCTAGGGTCTCATTTGATATCCCCTATAAAAAGTCCCCTTCAAAATTTAACTTAAATTTTCAAAATTTTCTGAGGCAAGATACAATTCAATTAAAATGCTTTATTATAAAAACTAATTCACATGTTATATTTGTAATGGGTGTAGGGTATTATATGGTAGGCATCGCCCGACTATAATTTCCTACGATTCACGATTTCCCCAAGAATAATCAAGTTTTTTAAGAACCACAATCTTTTTGATAATTTTCTTTCAATATACTTATTAAATACCCCATTCCCCTGATGTTTATGTAATATTGACAATATATAATCAAGAAACCTAAAATCGTTTTATAAAGATCTATATGCAAATATAGGACCACCTTTCGAAGTTCCATAATGATAAGCAATAACTGTTATAAACTGAAAAATTACACTACTACTACTATCTTACCAACAACAATTTAATTACGAAATAAACTAGAATCAACGAGTATGGCTTGACTCTGACAAAAAAAAAAAAAAAAACAGTTTTAACCAGTATTTACATGTTTAATCCGGAAATATCTATTTTCATTCTCTTGTTTTTTTAGTTTTTTTTTTTTTTATTCGTCGTTAACTCAGACGAATGACAACAACAATTTTATACTTTTTTTCATAATACGTAGTTAATAATTGTAAATAAATTAAATTAATAAAAATGCATATTGAATAGTTAAACAAATATTTAACACATAAATATTTAGCTAGTGAGCAGCAGATCTTTAAAAGAAACGTTTCCTTTCTTAAAGTATTTGGTTAAAGCGTTATAAACGCGTAACGGTATTGGTGTGCTTTCAGTTGATATTTCGAAAACAAGCAAGAAGACTTGTATTGCCCTTTTCTTATATATTTGTTTCCAATCTGAAACCATACACTTTCAATGAAATAATTCTTTTACACGATCAAAACAAATATTTATATTGTTTATATTTTGTTTAAATTTTAGTTGCAAACTCAAACATTGAATAAAACAAGTAGGAAAGTATAGTCGGGCATGGCCGACCATATGATACCCTACACCATGAGTATATTTTTACAATTTTAATTTTTATAAAATTTTAATTTTTTTTAAAGAAACTGTTGAATATTACCATAATTCCAAAATATTTAAGCCATTTATTGATAAAAAACTAAAATTTCTAAATGAGGCTTTATATAGGTCAAATATG
>NC_060950.1:14627336-14629756 GCF_022045245.1 Lucilia cuprina
GACTATAGACTAGACTATAGACTAGACTATAGACTAGACTATAGACTAGACTATAGATTAGACTATAGACTAGACTATAGACTAAACTATAGACTAGACTATAGACTAAACTATAGACTAGACTATGGACTAGAATTTAGATTAGACTATAGACCAGACTATAGACTAGTCTATAGTCTATTTACTAGCCTTAATATGTGTAGCGTATCATATGGTTGCCAGTACACGTCCAAACTTTCCTACTTGTTGTTACTACAAATTAATAAAAAAAAGCTATTTTGCAAAATTTTATTTAATTTACCATAAAATAGTTAATTGTACTAACATTAATTATTTATAGTTAAATACAACAGTTTTAGTGTAAAATTAACGTTAATAAAAATATCATTGAAGTTTTAAACGGTTGGTTAACGTGATAGTAAAAATGGGATCTAACTAAACAACGACACGAATGTAGTAAATTATATTAAAAATTATTAATGAAATATCAATATTTTAGAAGGATTACAAAATTTATATTAATGAAATCTATTTGCAGGTAATATTTGTTATAACTGTAAACATTAATGCTTAAATTTTCTTACATATTTGAAAGGAAATAATGGATAATCCCAGCAAATGATCATTAATGCAAATTAAACAAACATATGTAAATATTTAAGCGCAAAATACTCAACGGTTTTTCAAAATCTATAAGAAAATATGTTTGTTTTCCTTTTGGTAAAGGAAAATTAACATTTGTGTATGTATTTACTATTTACACCATGTATGAACGGTTATTAACAAATGCAGGTAAAATTAAACATTAAAAATTATTTATTATTAAAAATTATTATGTTGATCTTGTTTGGTAAATATTTAGCACTTGTTACTTTTCGTCCAAGTATGTTAATTAAACATGAAGTTTAGCACAATATTTTATTGATTTTATTGAGATTTTTCACTCAATTCGTGGGTCTTAAAGTCATGAATTTGGACGATTTGTCTTAAAATCTTTTTTGACTAAGAATTTGCTGTGTTAAGATTTAACCGGTTGAGAATGAATTAATCTCGATTAAATCGGTTTAAACTTATGTTTAAAGTATTTGAAAAATAATGTAGATTGTACAATGGACCATACAATAGATTGTACTAGACAATGGACTAGACTATAGACTAGACTATAGACTAGACTATAGACTAGACTATAGACTAGACTATAGACTAGACTATAGACTAGACTATAGACTAGACTATAGACCAGACTATAGACTAGACTATAGACTAGACTATAGACTAGACTATAGACTAGACTATATACAAGACTATAGACTAGACTATAGACTAGACTTTAGACTAGACTATAGACTAGACTATAGACTAGACTATAGACTAGACTATAGACTAGACTATAGACTAGACTATAGACTAGACTATAGACTAGACTATAGACTAGACTATAGACTAGACTATAGACTAGACTATAGACTAGACTATAGACTAGACTATAGACTAGACTATAGACTAGACTATAGACTAGACTATAGACTAGACTATAGACTAGACTATAGACTAGACTATAGACTAGACTATAGACTAGACTATAGACTAGACTATAGAGTAGACTATAGACTAAACTAAAGATTATATTATAGACTACAGACTAGACTATAAACTTGACTACAGACTAGACTATAGACTAGATTTTATACTAGACTTTAAATCAATCCACTATTATATAATCTTATCTGTAGTCAAATCTAAGGTCTGGTCCATAATCTGTCTTTAGTCTAGTCTATTGTCTATTTTATAATATAGTCTATAGTGTAGACTTGTATTTATTCTATAATCAAAAGCATAAAAAAGACTACAGTCTATAGTATAGACTAGACAATAGTTTAAGTGTTATTTAAAAATTACTAATGAAAAAATTTCAAGTATTTACATTTAAAACAAGTTTGTTTAATTTTGACAAATTTAACTCTAACTATTTAATAGTTTCTGCTCTATTTGGAAAACAAAAATTCAACTCAACCGGTAATTACTATGTATTTACATGCAACACAATATGTTAAATATTATTAAAAAAATGTAAACAATTTTTGTTTTTCAAAAACTGGTTTTAATATTCATAAGAGAATTTAATATTCAAATGCATTTTGTAAAAAAAAAAACTTTTTATATTGTTATAGTTTTTTTAAGTTTCCAAACTGGATATGATTTTTACTACAAAGCTGGAGAGAGAATAGTAATGTTTTACTATTGATGAGTTACAATTAATATATAATTTTTTTTTTTGTGAAATATGAATATGTAATTTATATCATAAGGTTTTTTTTATTATACCCTACACCACTATAGTGGGGAGGGTATTATACGTTTGTGCTGATGTTTGTAACATACAAAAATATTGGTCCAATACCCACCTTAAAGTATACCGA
>NC_060950.1:14629856-14635314 GCF_022045245.1 Lucilia cuprina
CTAGTCTATAGTCTAGTCTATAGTCTAGTCTATAGTCTAGTCTATAGTCTACTCTATAGTCTACTCTATAGTCTAGTCTATAGTCTAGTCTATAGTCTAGTCTATAGTTCAGTCTATAGTCTATTTTAGTCTATGGCCTGGTCTATATTTTAGTCTATAGTCTAATCTATATTCTGATCTGCAGTCTAATGTATTGTTTACTTAATAGTCTAGTGTATAGTCTAGCCTATAGTCTGCAGTCTATTCTATATAGTCTAATACTTAGTTTAAATTCTTGTCAATAGTCTAGTCTGTAATGTAGTCTATAGTTAATTCCAGTCTATGGTCTTTTCAATTGTGTAGTTTATACTTCAGTCTAGTGGAAACTATATTAAAAAATATAATTATTGGACTATAATCAAGTCTATATGCTAAATTCTTATTTCATAATTTGCTTATAGTTTAGACTGTAGTCAAGTCTTCTGTTGGCATCTGTTTAGTCAACTTTATAAATGTTGCTCGTAATGTATAATTTTGCAAAACAATTGATTAAGTAGTTTTAGCCATTCATTATTCAGCAGTGACTTTTACCGAAAACATTACAAGTGTGATAAATCGAATACTTGATTAAATGAAAAGATTGATATTATCTGGTTGAAACCGAACATTAGCCGGTAAAAAGCAATCAATTACAAAGACACCAAAAAATATAATGATAATAGCAGCAGACTCAAGCAGGCTGGAAGAAATTAAATAATTTTGTTAAATTTTTCATTCAGCTCCCAGAAGACGACAAAAAATTTAATAAAAGTTCATCAAATATGGGTCAACGTTCGTTTTTAAGTATAAACATTTGAAGTGTTTTTTTTTTTTGAAAACATATTAAATAATTTTTATGTCATTAGGTTTGTGGAAAAAAAAAATGTTTTGTTTTTCTCAAATAAATTTTTTTTAAAAACTATTCCAGTTTTTACTCAATGTTGTGTTTGTAAATGATCAGTGTTTGATTTTCATTTGAATAATTTGCTGCAGCAAAAGTAACAACAATTCTTTCTTATCAAACAAAATTCAAAATTATTTTTCAAAATAACAACAAATATTACATGTGTTTGTATATATTGTTGTTTTTGTATTTTAAACTCATTCAGTGCACTATTAACTAGTTTAGTAGCAAGCTTATCTCTTTTCTTTTTCAAAACAAATTCATATAAATATTATTCTCTTTTTCACACTTATTCTCTCTCTCTCTCTCTCTACCTGCCTTATTCTGTGTAATTCGTTTCTCTTTTTGAAACGATAATTTTCGTTTGTTTTTTTATTTTTGTGTCTGTTTTGGTTTGATTTTGTTTTCGATTTTCATAATTTTTCTGTTTGAAAATAAATTTTTCAAAATTCAGATTCATCTGAACCGTTCGCCTGTTAAGTCGTGCTCGTTGTTTACCGTTGTTATATTACGTTCGTTTAATCTTATTTTTAAATCTATTGCGTTCGTTAAGTGCCGTTACTTTTACTCTACGATCACATCTCACAACTTCTGGTGTTTTGTATGTTTTTAGTGTTGTCACTGTGAAAAAGCGAAGTTTTTTTTATTTGAAAATTTTTTTTTGAGTGCTTCAACCAGATCAGAGCTACGAAATCAAGAAAATTGTCATTTCAATAAGCGTGGTTTCAATTAAAATTCATAAAGAGTACGTTGACTGCATTTTTAATTTTTACACTTGTTTAATATGCGTTTTCTATATTATGTTCTTAGTTGGGTCTTTGTGCCATAAGTTTTCTTGAGTGTTTTTTTTCTGTTTCTTGGGTTGTATTTAATTAAGTAAAAAAAATTTTCTTTAGTGCTGAAAAGAATTAAAAAAAGAAATTTATTTTAAATGTTTGAAAAGAAAAAAATTAATGAGTATTTAAAGTTTTTTTTTTTTTAATCGTTTAAAAAAAAGCAAGTATAAATCCTTCATCTTCAAACAATTTTATAATAAAATATTGCTTTGTTTAAAATTGTTTAAGTTAGAGGGGTGAATAACATTGGAAAAGTTTTTAAGATACCTTACATTTGCTTTATATATAGTTTATGAACTACACGTAGTACCTACTCGAGATACAAATCATAATATTTTTCTGATATATCTGCTATTTGTGAACCGATTTGCTTAATTTTAATTGGCAAAATGTTTGAACGTTTATTCTATGTTCTGATTTCATATGACGTTTAGACTATAGACTAGACTATAGACTAGACTATAGACTAGACTATAGACTAGACTATAGACTAGACTATAGACTAGACTATAGACTAGACTATAGACTAGACTATAGACTAGACTATAGACTAGACTATAGACTAGACTATAGACTAGACTATAGACTAGACTATAGACTAGACTATAGACTAGACTATAGACTCGTCTATAGACTACAAAATACAACTTTCTGAATGATCATTTCTGAAATTCATTAGAATCTATCTATACAAAATTTCATTAGACAATTTGGCAGATGCAAAAATTTAACACAAGTTGTTTTTTTATTATTCACACGATCTTAGGATGGCAGACCCTTAGCATATTTACAGGTGTATTATTTAGTTGCTTTTGTTGTTAAGGTACAATGAAATTTATATATTTTTTTAAGGTATTTTATCTATTATTTTAAATAAAAGTTTATACTTAATATATTTATTTAAGTAAATACATTGTTTAGATATTTTAAAAGACAACGAAAGAAATTAGAAAATAATATAAAATAACAAAATCTATTTTATTTCTTGGGTAAATACCAAGTTGATTTGAATTTATAATAGACCAGAGGCAATAATTTTCACAACGAATAAAAGATAAGACATTAAGTTAATAGTAAAATATATTAAGGCTAATCACAGTTTAAAGAAAAATAATTGAAATAAAATTTAAAAAATATAAAAATTATTATTTTTTAATGTTAAAATATATATTTTTCATAATAACAAATTAAAAATATTAACAAATATATCTTAAAATGTGACTACCCCTTTTAGATTATTTCCTAGGTAAATAATATTATAATTCTTTTTTTCATTTTAGAACTCATCGTAATGTAAACAATTCGAATTTGCAAAGCAACAGCAACCACAACAGAAAAAGCATCTATTGCCTTAAAGTATCTGAAAAATTTACAACAAAAAACTATAACAATTTGATTTTTTTAATTTGCCAAAATTACGCACAAAATAATTAATTAATTTAATTTTATATAAAATGGCTGCCGCTACAAGAAAATCTACCAGATCATCATTACCTGCATCATTATTACCTTCCACAAACAATGCCATTAAAATGTTATTGTATTACATCGTGATTATCGCCTGCATTACAAGTCAATTCTTATCAGGTAAAAATTTACACACATTTTATTGCAAATAATAACTTATTAATTATAAATTATTTAAAGAAAAACATATGTATGTATGTAGTACTTGGCCTCCAGATTTACTATATATTGATACAAACATAATCTTAATTTAAAGTTTTATTATTTGTCATGGAGGTTGCAATTGCAAGATCTGAAAGTATATTATTAAAAAATATATTAAATCGGAACGAACTTGAAGAATTATGTAGGAAGCTAGAATAAAGACTAGACAACAACCTGGATTATACTATAAACTACACTATGAACTTGACAATAGACCAGACCATTAAGTAGACAATGGACTTTACTTAAGACTAGACTATACTTTAGGCTAAAGACTAGACTATAGACTTGAATATAGACTAAACTATAGATCAGACTTTAGGTAGGCTATAAGCTATATAGCCTATATATTAGACTAAAGACTAATCTAAAGACTAGACAATAGACTAGACTAAATACTAGACTATAGACTAGACTATAGACTAGACTATAGACTAGACTGTAGACTAGACTATAGACTAGACTATAGACTATAGTCTAGACTATATACAAGACTATAGACTAGAGTTTAGACTAGACTATACACTAGACTATAAACTAGACTATAGACTAGACTATAGACTAGACTATAGACTAGACTATAGACTAGACTATAGACTAGACTATAGACTAGACTATAGACTAGACTATAGACTAGACTATAGACTAGACTATAGACTAGACTATAGACTAGACTATAGACTAGACTATAGACTAGACTATAGACTAGACTATAGGCTAGACTATAGGCTAGACTATATACTAGACTATAGACTAGACACAATTTGTACCCTATATGACATTTGTAAGTATAGGCCCATATTTACCCATGGTCCCATATAACCCCTCTTTTAGAATACCTTCTTTTTTGTCTACAAATTGTTAACATATTTCGGAATTAAGATTGAAAAGGGAATCTGGTGTAGGGCATCATATGATCAGCAATGCCATACTATAAATTCTCGCTTGATTTTAATTGACGTCATTCGCTAAAGTTTGATCTGAAGTTAATGATGGTACAACAGTAGAATAAAACTGGTGCCACACATCGTTTATCATAAAAACAATACAATTTTAATTTATTATTTGTTTTTCAAATATTTTATTAGAACAGTTCACATTTTTTTCTAAGTACTTAATTTTATTTCAATTTCTAATTATATTTACTTAATGATTAAAATTGTTTTCATCGTTTAAATATAAATGTCAAAAAATTGTATTTTGATATTTTGTTTAAATAATATTTAAATAAAGGTTTATATTACCCCACTGGCACTAACATTTTATAATAAATATATTTATCACTATTGCATGCATAGACATGTACTATGTAGTATGTACTTGTACCCGTTTTGTATGCTATATGTACATATATAGTTTTTGATAAAAAAAATATATAACGGAACCATACTTTATGGATTAGATTAGAAATGTCGTGGACGTATATAGTTAGTGGGAGACCTTAAAGAAATGAAAAAGATTTATAATGCCACAATACTTTTATTATAGCCGGTATTAAGGTTTTAGCTTTTTAGTTGTTTTTTTTTATAAACTTATGATTTTAATCTTACAAGTGTCGCATTTTATTGTGTGTGTACTTTTTTCAGATTTTATGACTTTTTTAAGTGCTAAATATATTAGCGTAAAACTGTGATTTAATAAATAAAGTTAAAAAATTGTGATTTCCAAATGATTGTAATGACAAGTTAAGTAAAAGAAAATTTACAGCAATTTTGTTGCAGTCGCAACAATGTCGTTCTAATATTATTGATTGTGTTAAGACTCGGCTATATACTATTACTTAGTCCACAATAGTGTATTCTATAGTTTGCAATACTGTAGTCTTAGGCTACTCTAGTATATAGTATGCGATTCTGTATTGTGTGTTGTCTAATTTATAGACTAGTCTAGAGTCTATAATCTAGCATTTGGTCTAGCTTACAGTACAGTCTAGTCTATAGTCTAGTCTATAGTCTAGTCTATAGTCTAGTCTATAGTCTAGTCTATAGTCTAGTCTATAGTCTAGTCTATAGTCTAGTCTATAGTCTAG
>NC_060950.1:14635414-14637351 GCF_022045245.1 Lucilia cuprina
GAACTAGAACTGAACTAGAACTGAACTAGAACTGAACTAGATCTGAACTAGAACTGAACTAGAACTGAACTAGAACTGAACTAGAACTGAACTAGAATTGAACTAGAATTGAACTAGAACTGAACTAGAACTGAACTAGAACTGATCTGAATTAATAGTTTAACTTCATCTTAATTTAACAGGAACAATTACAATTAGTACACCCTTTGGTCGATAACTTTTTTATTACCGTGTTTTTTTATTTAATTTTTAATTCGTTAACGTAACGTAGTCTACATATAAATTGATGTCGAATAAAGTTTCTTTCGTTTTTGCTGAATATGAAAAATTTTACACTTCCTGGAGAATAAAGTTGAACAAAAATTTAAAAACAACAATCCAATAAAATAACAAGAAGCTGAAATAATATAAAAGTAAATCTATAAAATTACTTTTGCAAAGGATATAGTCGATAGGATATAGTTAAAGTGTTTTATTAGATTTATTTAGTTTTTGAGAATTTTCTAAAAATTTGCAACAACATTAACTAAATTATTGAAATTGTAAAAACTATTACTTTATAAAAAAATTTTGTCGGTTAACATATTTTGCTCTATAGTTGTATTAAATGATTATTTTATAAAAATTGTATTTTGAAAAGTATTATATTTTTTAATAGATTTTGTAAGATTTTTTTTACTAAAACATTTAGTTTAGTCTATTCTTTTTCGTTAAAAATTCCAAATAAAACACAACATTCCAAATAGTCAACACCTAAAGGAAAAAATAAAAGTGTAATAAAAATTTATAGTAAAACTGCAAATTGAATACGAAATAATAAAAAGAAAATGCTATAATTTAAACTCGTTCAACAACAGTGACAACATTAGCAAATAAACATTAATGCCAGAGATGGCTAAGTATGTTTTAAGAAAACTTTGTTGACGAAAACTCCACCATATCACACAGAAAGAAAACGTATTCTATAGTAATTTCCCTTAAACCTTAAATACTATATATTTGCTAAAAACTATTTTCCATCTCTGCTTCCTTTAAAAGCAGAGTAAATGTTCAACATTCTTACTGATGATGCTACAATGTAGCAAGGAATTGTCGTACATACAATATGATTACAAAAAAAAGAAAAAAAGAGAATGTTACAAAAAATATTTTCGTACATTTTATTTACTAAATAATACAAATTAACAAAACACAGAACAGGGATATGGAAAAACACTAAAATTTCCAAACGGCAAAAAATAAAATAAATGGTTATTTTTTATATTTTGTTATACACACTGTCTGTTGAAATATTTTTCAGTTTAAATTCTATATATTTTGGCGCCAATGAGTCTTAAAAAAGATGAATAGAAATTAAAAAAAAAATGAGAAAAATCTAGGAAAACTAGAAACAAAAAACAACAATAAAACTTTAAATGCCACAATGACTGCGTAGACAAAAACACATGCAGACATACACACTTACACCCATATTGGAAGTATACACACACATTGCTTACCAAACCCGTGGAAGGGAAAACAATGACAATGGTTGAAGTGTAGTTTTATGAGATCAGCATAAAAATTAAAATAAATATATTTGTCTAGTTATCTTTTTGTATCTATCTACTTATCTATCTATTTATCTATCTATCGATCTATCGATCTATCGATCTATCGATCTATCGATCTATCGATCTATCTATCTATCTATCTATCTATCTATCTATCTATCTATCTATCTATCTATCTATCTATCTATCTATCTATCTATCTATCTATCTATCTATCTATCTATCTATCTATCTATCTATCTATCTATCTATCTATCTATCTAACCACATATCTATCTATCTGTCTACCTATCTATCTGTCTGTCTATCTATCTATCTATCTATACATCCATCCACCCATCTATCTATCTATCTATCTATCTATCTATCTATCTATCTATCTAT
>NC_060950.1:14637451-14640918 GCF_022045245.1 Lucilia cuprina
TTCAGTTCTAGTTCAGTTCTAGTTCAGTTCTAGTTCAGTTCTAGTTCAGTTCTAGTTCAGCTCTAGTTCAGTTCTAGTTCAGTTCTAGTTTAGTTCTAGTTCAGTTCTTGTTCACATCCAGTTCAGTTTGAACTTTTATAACTTATTCTTTAAATTTCACCAAAATATTTAAATGTGTAGTAATAACTTCAGAGCATTTAGCTCAAAGCACCAGCCACACTCAAATTCAAAACATTTTTTCCAATAATCTACAATTTACATATTTGTCCGACAGTCTGACGTTGCTGTATTAAACTATATGTGTTTTAATATCGTATTATGATGGAATTTTTTCTCTTTACTGATTTGGTAAATATGTTTTTTGTTTATTTTAAATCAAATTATTTTTTGTGAATCTACATATAGAAATACTTTCACATATAAACATGGCTATTTTATGTAAAAATATTTGAAATAAAACAAAAAGAAAAATATTAAAATAACAACAAATAAATTTATTGAAATTATCAAAAGCATCCATCAAGTGGACTTTAGGACAGGCTGTTAAAGGAATGTACTTAAATAATTTTGTGTGAAGTAGAAGAGAAAATTTTAAGTTTCATGCGGCGTTAGTTTAAGTCAGTAGATTTTTAGTGTTTTTTCTGTGATATTTGAACCACAGTATTAGCTTCCAAACCAATCAATCATTAATCAAAGTATACAATACGTATGAGTATTATTTTTTATAAATTATATTCAACATACGTACATGTGTAATGAAAAAGTAACATGTTATTTTAAATCTCTTTTATTTGTTATGCAGTGTAAATTCAACAAAATTATTTTGGAACCTGTTATGGGCCTGAAACATTTCCATTTATAATCCTGTTAAACATATCGAACCATGTCGTTAGTCTTTGTAGTTTGCCATGCAGTAAATGATTTGATTCGCTTGATGATTTTCGTATAATTTTATTGGTTAGCTGTGTCTTTTTCTCTTCTTGTAGTTGCATTTGAATAATTTATGTAAAATAAATCGAAATTGACTTGTTTGTTTATTGCCTTGAAATTGTGGAAAAATGTTGGAATAAAAACTCACTCGTATGAGTGTGTTTGTAAAAAAATGTAGTAAGTTTTATAGGTCAGTGAGTTGATTGAAATTCCATATTGTTGCAATATATCCTCTTCCTGTTATTGATAAGTAATATAATTTAAATTATGAATAAAATTTTTTAATTAAAACAGATTAAAAAGAAAGGAAAATATAAGTCAATTAACTACATGTTAACAAAGTAACTAACTAACTACTAACTAACTATATAGTCTATAGTCTATAAACTAGACTATAGGCTAGACTAGACTATGGACAAGTCTAGACTAGACTAGACTACACTAGACTAGACTTTACTTTAGACTAGACTACAGACAAGACTATAAACTAGACTATAGACTAGACTTTAGACAAGGCTATAGACTAGACTATAGACTAGACTATAGACTTTAGACAAGACTATAGACTAGACTATAGACTAACTAACTAAGTAACTAACTAACTAATTAACTAACTAACTAACTAACTAACTAACTAACTAACTAACTAACTAACTAACTAACTAACTAACTAACTAACTAACTAACTAACTAACTAACTAACTAACTAACTAACCAACTAATTAACTAACTAACTAACTAACTAATTAATTAACTAAGTAACTAACTAACTAACTAACTAACTAATTAACTAACTAACTAACTAACTAACTAACTAACTAACTAACTAACAAACTAACTAACCAACTAACTAACTAACTAACTAACTAACTAACTAACTAACTAACTAACTAACTAACTAACTAACTAACTAACTAAGTAACTAACTAACTAACTAACTAACTAACTAACTAACTAACTAACGAACTCACTAGCTCACTAACTCACTAACTTACTAACTAACTAACTAACTAACTAACTAACTAACTAACTAACTAACTAACTAACTAACTAACTAACTAACTAACTAACTAACCAACTAATTAACTATCCAACTATTTAGTTAACTTTTAAAAATTTAAGTTTTAAAATCTATATTCTAGAGCGTTTTCAGGCTTTAACTGTGGACGCGCGGGGTAATGGGTTCAAGGTTAGCCAAAGTATTCAAAGGAACCTAAAGAAAACATAGAGGGCAGAGAAACATTGAAACTCTTTTTTGTCAATGGCATAATTTCATCAATATAAGATCCAAATATCCTGGAAGCACTGTTATTTTAAAAATAAAATGGAATATTGATTAAGAAAATCTAAGGAACTAATTTCAAGAAACAGAGTTTCTACATATATTCATAGGTGTATTCCAATGAATCTATTGCTCTTTTAACCTAAGTTAAGTCTACTTTAGTACGTTTAAAGAAAGTACATATAGGAATGCATGACGCCTAATAAAACCATGAAAATATCAAATGAATCTAATCAGTATTTCTATCAAATCAATAAAATATTTCTTACTAAGATCTTAATAATGTTGCGGTTTCTAAACTAACCACAAACCCGATTAAATTAACATTCTCAACATTTCTCTCTAATATTCTATGCTAGTGTGGTTGCTAGCAGTAATATAAACCATTTTAATTTTAAAGCTGTATGTACTTCTGCATATAAACCTGAGCATGCACTGTTGCTTCTCCACGTCCTTGAAGAGGTATTATAATAACACACACACATATATACCAAACAACTTTATTGCAATTCAAGCTAAAGATATCAGATAAAACCATAAAGAAAAAAAAACAAATTAACATGAATTGTGAAAAACAAAAATATATAAATTTAATTTTCTTGTACGCAAATGAAATCGTAAAAAAAGTTTTTAACTTCTGCAGCAAAACGTGTCCATGTTAATGTGTGCGTGTCCTAGTACAACAATTGCATAAAAATAAATCAATGCCTGTTGGTGGTGGCCAAGCCAATCACAATTTAACTAAGATTTATGGCAGTTAATTTGAAATTTAAATAAAACGCAAGTAATTGAGACTTGTGAACTTCCTGTCAACGACGGATATGAAAATGCAAATATAAATGTATTGTTTTATTTGCAAGTTTGTTGCTGTTTTAATGTTTTAAACAAAGAAAAAGAAATTTTTAAATAAAATTGTAATAATTTTTTTATTCGATTTGTTTTTACTAGTTGCAGCATGTTACAACGCCAAGTTGATAATGTCTTAAAATTTAGACGCCATATTGTCAAGTCAAACGGAAGTTAAACATTGGCCTAGAGAAAACTTTTCAACAAACAGTAACTGTTTGTACATTGTATAATCAGAGATGGAAAATTGAAATTTTGACTAGATTATAATATATATAAAATAGGCTATATTATAGGCTAAACTATAGACTAGACTATAGACTAGACTATAGACTAGACTATAGACTAGAATATAGACTAGACTTTAGACTAGACTATAGACTAGACTATAGACTAGACTATAGACTAG
>NC_060950.1:14641018-14646986 GCF_022045245.1 Lucilia cuprina
TATAGACTAGACTATAGACTAGACTATAGACTAGACTATAGACTAGACTATAGAGTAGACTATAGACTAGACTATAGACTAGACTATAGACTAGACTAGACTAGACTAGACTAGACTAGACTAGACTAGACTATATATTATTGTGTACACTCTTTTCACTTGTTTCTGTTTTTTTTTATCAAATTGCAGACCTTCCATCTCTGTGTACAACAAGTAAATCTTAATCAAGTGTTTATTGTGTGGGTTGTAGTTGAAGGGAGTTTTAAGAAGTTTGTTGTCAACTTTTTTAAAAATTTTAATTTTATTAAAAATTTAAGAAATCTAAAGACAGCTTGTTGTGTGAGTTTATTTAGTGATTATTACGGAAATGTAGTGAAAAATGATATTAACTTTTTATGAATATTAAGTAAATTAAAAAAACTCACACTTTAACGTTATAGCAATTTTGTTTAGCAATTTTTGTGTTGTTTTTCCATTGTTACTACTGTAAAAATTGAAATCTAACTGTGTTAATGGTTTTTGCTTTAATAACTGCCACACATCCACTTCAAATAACTTTGCAAAGGCTACAAAAAGTGAAAAAGTCTTCTTCAGTGGTTATAAGTAAGCACTTTGGGGCAAAAATCAGTTTGAAGTATTAAAAAAAAATTAAGAAAGACAAACACCATAGAATTGGTGCATTTATACATACATATGACCATACGTACGTATGTTGTGTTTCTATAACATTGCAAGGCAAAAGTTTTTTATTAACATTTGCTTTATTTTTATTTCCGTAGAAATGTCATTTTAATACACCTACCAATATGTAAGAGAATAAGTTTGATTCACTTTAATATCTAATATTTTCATTTCCATTTCTGCTTTAAGGTATGTATTTGTATATGTTAGTGCAAATAGCCTTTTCGTTTATTTATTTTATAAATTGGTTTTTCTATATCCTTTTACTTTTTTGAGAAAAACAACACTTCGGTGTTGTTAGAAAAATAGAAAATTTCTTTTTTGGTATTGCATTTTTTGTACTTGTTTAATTTATGGCCATGTCCAATTACCATTTTCTTTTTTGTTTAGTTTGGAACTATTTTATTATTGTACCCTTTTTTAATGTTAGCATATTCCTAGTAATTTGAGTGTTGGAGTTGAAGTAACTTATTTGCAATATATTTTTGCTCTCAAGAATTTATGTCCGATAAAATTTAAACCCAAAAATATTTATTTTAAATTTATTGCAGTTTTGGTAAATAAAAAAATAGTTAAAAATAATATATGTTACTATAGAGTTCGCACTGCTGCCATTAAACCTTTGGAGAATTGTGACGCTATGAAATGTGATCGCCAGTGGGAAAATAAAATCACAAATTAACCAAATTTTATTAAATTTATACTTCATATAGAACAAATTTTGTATGGAAATTTGATTTATAAACCTTTGATAAAAGTTTAAGAATAAGACCCTAAAAGTAAAATATAAATTTTTTTCAAACAAAAACCTTTTGTTAAATACTACAGTGCCCCTGTATATCTACTAGAGTGGACTAAAGACTTTATAGACTATACTGTATACTAGACTAGGCTATAGACTAGACTATAGACTTGACCATACACTAGAATTTGACTTTCGACTAGGCTATAGACTAGACTATAGACTAGACTATATACTAGCCTATAAACTAGATTATAGACTAGACTATAGACTAGACTATAGACTGGACTATAGACTAGACTATAGACTAGACTATACACTAGCCTATAAACTAGACTATAGACTAGACTATAGACTAGACTATAGACTAGACTATAGACAAGACTATAGACTAGACTATAGACCAGACTATAGACTAGACTATAGACTAGACTATAGACTAGACTATAAACTAGACTATAGACTAGACTATAGACTAGACTATAGACTAGACTATAGACTAGACTATAGACTAGACTATAGACTAGACTATGGACTAGACTATAGACTAGACTATAGACTAGACTATAGACTAGACTATACACTAGACTATAGACTGGACTATAGACTAGACTATAGATCAGACTATAGACTAGATTATAGACTGGACTATAGACTAGACTATAGATCAGACTCTAGACTAGATTATAGACTGGACTATAGACTACACTATAGACGACACTATAGACTAGACTATAGACTAGACTATAGACGACACTATAGACTAGACTATAGACTAGACTATAGAGCATAATATAGACTAGAATATAAACTAGACTATAGACTACACTATATACTAGAATACAGCCTAGACTATAGACTACACTATATACTAGAATATAGTCTAGACTATAGACTGGGCTATACTATATACTAGACTGTATACTAGCCTATAGACTACTACATTGAGTTGACAATGCCCTCCTTTGTTTGGATCATCTATTTAGTATCTTCTCTGTCTTCCGAGAAGATATCAAAAAATGACAAAAAAGTGTATATTATATTATGTAAATATTATTATTTAAAATGACTTGTAATATCTAAGGCATTTTAAATATTTGTAACAATTGCGTGTATGTATTAGTTAATATCAAAAATGGCATATTTCATGCAGGATATAACAAACTGACGCCTAGAAACAAAAACTTTATTTTTCTCTTCTTGTAGGAAACTCATTACTTAGAAACTATTAATCAGCAGCAATTACCTGGCACGTGTTCTACATATATGCTTAGCCTAATGTTTACAACAAACTAAAGACAATAACATTTTTATACAGACAAATAAATGGCCAAATTTCACGCATTTCGAAAAATAAATATGAAAAATACATCACGCATAGTGTAAACATACTAATGACGTTACAGATCAACATTATGGCGTATAATTTATTAAAACTCAAAGCAACGATAAGAATAAACATTAATTAAATCGTCATGAGTTTATAAAAAAGTGAAAGAATGTGATTGTTTTTTTTTTCGCTTGTGTAAAAGGTTAATGGTCTAGTGTCAAAAGAAAAACATAACACGCCCAAAAATAGTTAAGTAATAATTAAATCAAAAACTACAAGCAAAATTTTGCGTGACAACATGCAGCGGAAATTGCTGAAAACGAAAAGCAAATGTAAAGATTTATAAAAACGGTATAGTACCCGAGGTGCTTCGCTTTGCTTCCCTTATCGAAATCAAATGATAAATATAATGGACTCCAGAAAAATAGTATTACATATATATGATCATGATGAATTAAAAATCTATAGAAGTGAAGTTTTTAGAACTAAATTATACACTCGACATGGAGAAATGATATAAAAAATCGATATTTATATATATTTCATACCAAAAATCTATATTTTGAGTGAAAACTTAAAAGTCCGTTTTTCTCGAGAACTGTAAGAGATACAGCAAAAACAAGCGAAATCTGTGATCACTTATATTTCATACCAAAAACCGATATTTTGAGTGAAAACAAAAAGTCCGTTTTTCTCGAGAACTGTAAGAGATACAGTAAAAACAAGCGAAATCTGTGATCACTTAAATTTCATACCAAAAACCTATATTTTGAGTGAAAACATAAAAGTCCGTTTTTCTCGAGAACTGTAATAGATACAGCAAAAACAAGCGAAAACTGTGATCACTTATGTTTCATACTAAAAACCGATATTTTGAGTAAAAACATATAAGTCAGTTTTTCTCATAAACCATAAGAGATACAGCAAAAACAAGCGAAATCTGTGATCACTTACATTTCTTACCAAAAACCGATATTTTGAGTGAAAACATTAAAGTCCGTTCTTCTCATAAACCATAAGAGATACAGCAAAAACAAGCAAAATCTGTGATCAATTACATTTCATACCAAAAACCGATATTTTGAGTGAAAACATAAAAGTCCGTTTTTCTCACAAACAATAAGAGATACGGAAAAAACAAGCGAAATCTGTGATCACTTATATTTCATACTAAAAATCGATATTTTGAGTGAAAACATAAAAGTCCGTTTTTCTCATAAACCATAAGAGATACAGCAAAAACAAGCGAAATCTGTGATCACTTATATTACATACCAAAAACCGATATTTTGAGTGAAAACATAAAAGTCCGTTTTTCTCATAAACCATAAGAGATACAGCAAAAACAAGCATAATCTGTGATCACTTACATTTCATACCAAAAACCTATATTTTGAGTGAAAACATAAAAGTCCGTTTTTCTCATAAACCATAAGAGGTACAGCAAAAACAAGCGAAATCTGTGATCACTTACATTTCATACCAAAAACCTATATTTTGAGTGAAAACATAAAAGTCCGTTTTTCTCGAGAACTGTAAGAGATACAGCAAAAACAAGCGAAATCTGTGATCACTTATGTTTTATACCAAAAACCGATATTTTGAGTGAAAACCTAAAAGTCCGTTTTTCTCATAAACCATAAGAGATATAGCAAAAACAAACGAAATCTGTGATCACTTATATTTCATACCAAAAACCGATATTTTGAGTGAAAACATAAAAGTCCGTTTTGCTTGATAATACAGCAAAAACAAGAAAAATCTTTGTAATATTTTTATTGTAGCTTTTTAGTTTAGTAGATTAGTTTTTATTGAATTTGATTCTTGTTTCACAAGTAATCTGTCAGTAACACGTATCTTTCAAAAATAAACACCTTAAAGTATACTTTAATGAGGCAAGTGTATAAGCGCCGTAATTAATATTAATGATTTAAGGAATAAAAATATTATGTGTAACTGATAGAAGTTAATTCACATTTACACGTTTTTATGTCAATAACTTAATTAAAATAAAAATAAGCCATTTAGATTTAAATAGTTCTATAATCCTTATTTCTCAGTTTATATCTTTATTTTATTTTATTTTATTTAAAAAGAAGGTTTTTATTCACCTTTTAAAAGGAGAAAAAACTAACAAAAACAGCTTTTCTTTTCGTGCTTTAAAATGGCTTCAGTTTAAGTACTATCATGATTAATATTTGAAATTTTTTTATTAGAAAATATTTTTATATCCAACAATTAAAGATATTTTTCCATTGCTTTATTTGTAATTGTTGACTGACATCCTGTCCCTACCACTACTGCTACTGCTGCTGCAATGTTTTCACTTTAATCCTTAAAAGCTTTAACACGTTTTCCAATTTGTCTTTTAACTGCAAACGATGCTGGTTTTAATGTTTTACTTTTAGTTATTCTTTTAATTCGTAATAGTTTTAGTTTTTCTAGCAACTTAACGTTTTCTTTACTTAATTTTTTTCTGCTCTGTGTTTTAAATTTTTTTCATTAAAACTTTAGTTTTTTTGCGTATTTTTCCTTTCCAGCTTATCTAACGATAAAGTTTTGTTATAGAATTTAGTTTGTTGTTGATCTGCTTTGATGGTTTTCTATTTCATCAAGAAAGTTTTTCATATTTTTTTTTCAACCACCAACATTCGCTGTTTGTTTTCTGGCCAGAACAAGAGAGAGAGAAAAAACTGAAGAGATCTAAAAGTCTGCAGCCAGTTTTGTGTAAAATCTCAATGCCAGTGTTTTGTAATTAATCAAATTAAACAGGTACACAGTTGTTGTTTAAAAATTTAAACTGCAAATTGTAATATGATGTTGCACTTTTTTGTTTGCTCTTTTGCAGCAGTAAAAGTTTACTTTAGTTTGAAAGTTTAATTAATAATAAATAAACAAAAACAAATGCTCAGTTGGTTAACTGAATATGTAAAAGTATTTTTCTATTTAGTTTTAATTTTCACTTTTATTTTAGGTAAATTGAAATAAATTCTATTATATTTGCTAAAGTAAACACCTGCGTATGAGCAACAATATGAAAGGGTTGCTATTAAATATTACGTATAGGTTTATTTTACAAATATATACTGTAGACTAGACTATTTTTTAATAGTCTAGTCTATAGTCTAGTCTATAGTCTAGTCTATAGTCTAGTCTATAGTCTAGTCTATAGTCTAGTCTATAGTCTAGTCTATAGTCTAGTCTATAGTCTAGTC
>NC_060950.1:14647086-14682086 GCF_022045245.1 Lucilia cuprina
TAGACTAGACTATAGACTAGACTATAGACTAGACTATAGACTAGACTATAGACTAGACTATAGACTAGACTATAGATTAGACTATAGACTAGACTATAGACTACACTAATATACTATAGACTAGACTAAAGACTAGTCTACAGACTGGACTAAAGTCTGGACTATTAACTACACTATAGACAGGACAATAACTTAGATTATAAAAGAAAATTAATTTTAGAAGCTATTTTAAGGACATTTCAAAGCCACTAATGTTTAACAAGCTATCTATTAACTTATCTAATAAAATTTCATGAACCTTAGATAAAATCTTGTCAAATATATTTTGAAAAGATTTGTTTTTTATTTTTCGTTGTTGAAGTTGTTGTGCTGTACTGCTATGTTGAACGATTTTTATTGAATTATTTTGACGCGCATCAGTATGTTGACTGTTGGATTTTTCCGCTATAGATTTCTTGTTCCACTCTATTTTTATGCCATTTTATTTTTGTTTTTGCTCCAGTTTTATCTTTTTCCATTATTTTATATTTAATTCTGTGACATTGTGTGGAATTCCGCTTTTGTAAAAATGGTTGTCTAAATAAAACAACAAAAGTACTTTAACGTCATAATTATGATATTGTTTTTGTTGCTACATTATTATTATTATTATAATGTTTAATGTGGCAACATTATCATCAACATCATCCTCGTTGTGGCATTATTGCAATCATCAAATCGAAAAGTGCATTTAGTAACGAACTAAATGTTGGATTTGTACAAGTTGCTATAGAATATGACGCATCCTTCTTTTTCCCATTTAACATTTTGTCTTCTTCTTTATATATACATTTATGTGTTTGTGTTCTTGTAGTTACAAGGACGTGCTTGTTGCAATTTTTTATTTCTTATTCCTGTTTTTTTCTTTCTTTCTAAGTAGTTTTTTTTGTGTGTTTTTTAACATTTCAATTTTACTGTTTCTTTCAAAATGATACTTTTTCATATTGTGAAGTAGATGAAATTGCTTTGCAAGTTAAATTTTCTACTTTATTTAACTAAATTTTCTATTTTATTGAAAGAAAATATGAAAAAAAAGAATGAAATTGTGAAAATGAAATATGAAGTGCTGGATATAAATTATGAATAATTGTATAAAGTTTTTAAAAAGAGGTTTTGAAAAGAAGACGTTAGCATATATTTTGAGGAAGCAAAGGGAATTATTTAAATTTTAGTAATATAATGGATACAGTTTTATTAGGTACTTTTAAAGAAAAGTTTAAATACGATTTGCGATTCAGCACAAAGATCTCCAAAGTTTTCTTCAATATATAGTCATTCAAGATTTTATGGTTCCATATTGTAAACGATGAATGAAGTATCATTGGAAGAAGGAAGGAAAGTGGTTAGGTTGGAGAGATCCGTTGATAACTAACTAACTAACCAACTAACCAACTAACCAACTAACTAACTAACTAACTAACTAACTAACTAACTAACTAACTAACTAACTAACTAACTAACTAACTAACTAACTAACTAACTAATTAACTAATTAACTAACTAACTAACTAACTAACTAACTAACTAACTAACTAACTAACTAACTAACTAACTAACTAACTAAATACCTAACTAACTAACTAACTTACTAACTTACTAACTTACTAACTTACTAACTTACTAACTTACTAACTTACTAACTTACTAACTTACTAACTTACTAACTTACTAACTTACTAACTTACTAACTTACTAACTTACTAACTTACTAACTTACTAACTACTAACTTACTAACTTACTACTTACTAACTTACTAACTTACTAACTTACTAACTTACTAACTTACTAACTTACTAACTTACTAACTTACTAACTTACTAACTTACTAATTTACTAACTTACTAACTTACTAACTTACTAACTTACTAACTTACTAACTTACTAACTTACTAACTTACTAACTTACTAACTTACTAACTTACTAACTTACTAACTTACTAACTTACTAACTTACTAACTTACTAACTTACTAACTTACTAACTTACTAACTTACTAACTTACTAACTTACTAACTTACTAACTTACTAACTTACTAACTTACTAACTTACTAACTTACTAACTTACTAACTTACTAACTTACTAACTTACTAACTTACTAACTTACTAACTTACTAATTTACTAACTTACTAACTTACTAACTTACTAACTTACTAACTTACTAACTTACTAACTTACTAACTTACTAACTTACTAAACTTACTAACTTACTAACTTACTAACTTACTAACTTACTAACTTACTAACTTACTAACTTACTAATTACTAACTTACTACTTACTAACTTACTAACTTACTAACTTACTAACTTACTAACTTACTAACTTACTAACTTACTAACTTACTAACTTACTAACTTACTAACTTACTAACTTACTAACTTACTAACTTACTAACTTACTAACTTACTAACTTACTAACTTACTAACTTACTAACTTACTAACTTACTAACTTACTAACTTACTAACTTACTAACTTACTAACTTACTAACTTACTAACTTACTAACTTACTAACTTACTAACTTACTAACTTACTAACTTACTAACTTACTAACTTACTAACTTACTAACTTACTTACTTACTAACTTACTAACTTACTAACTTACTAACTTACTAACTTACTAACTTACTAACTTACTAACTTACTAACTTACTAACTTACTAACTTACTAACTTACTAACTTACTAACTTACTAACTTACTAACTTACTAACTTACTAACTTACTAACTTACTAACTTACTAACTTACTAACTTACTAACTTACTAACTTACTAACTTACTAACTTACTAACTAACTTACTAACTTACTAACTTACTAACTTACTAACTTACTAACTTACTAACTTACTAACTTACTAACTTACTAACTTACTAACTTACTAACTTACTAACTTACTAACTTACTAACTTACTAACTTACTAACTTACTAACTTACTAACTTACTAACTTACTAACTTACTAACTTACTAACTTACTAACTTACTAACTTACTAACTTATTAACTTACTAACTTACTAACTTACTAACTTACTAACTTACTAACTTACTAACTTACTAACTTATTAACTTACTAACTTACTAACTTACTTACTTAATAACTTACTAACTTACTTACTTACTTACTAACTTACTAACTTACTAACTTACAAACTTACTAACGTACTAACTTACTAACTTAATAACTTACTAACTCACCTTTACATTTGTGAGAGGGGTTTATATAAGTTTGTTATTCCGTTTGTAATTTCTATAATATAATTTATAAAAACGTACCAACTTTATAACAGTGTACAAATGTTAAATACCATTAATCATTAAGTGTACATACATCTTAAATATGTATTTATACTTTTAACAAAACTACTATTCTTTTATAATTTCAAATAAATGAAATGTAAAATCCAACTGTCACTTTTCACTAGAAATGAAATGCAAATGAAAAATATTCATAAATTAAATTTCTTTTTTTTCAATTCATTTGCTAGCAGACAACATGACGTATAAGTGTTATAAATTTGTTAAACATAATTAATAATACTCATACGTTTAGCATGACGGAACATGGAGGTTTAAAAAAATTTTTCTTTTCTTTACTTTTCTTTAGAAAACTATTAAAGAAAAGGTTTCCTGGTGGTTTATTAAACACACGCACACACACACTTATGCTTATTTCACTATTTAAATTATTTTCTTTAAAATTCCAATACAAACAAAGAACTTATGTTAAAGTGTAAAATTATTTCAACATTTTTCATAACATATTTTTTTGTTGAGATAAATTTTGGAGAAAAACAATAATATAAGTAAACAAGTTATTTACAAAAATTTCTCTATGTTTTCCTTAGTTATACATTAGAGAAATAAAGTTATTAAATTTCATAGTAAAACTACATAAATACTTGTGCAAACAAAATATTTTACAGACTTTGAAAGGTAGATTGCAAAAAAAAAAAAAAACAAGAAAAAGTAAAAAAGATGAAAAAAAAACAACACCAATAACAACAGCAGCATCATAAAAAACAAAAAGTAATATTTTATGTATGTAAAATATGTTGTTTACGTCATATTGTGTAACCACATTACAGCAAATTGCTTGATGTTAGGTATGTTGAGTTTGTGACCAAGTTAGCGACAGTAGGTTATGTTAAGGGAACTGTTGGAAGTTAGGTAAGGATATAGGTTTTGTTTTTTTCCTTGTTCAAATGGCAGTTTTTAATTCATAAAGGAAATTTTGCAAGAAGGAAATTTTTTCGCATTTTTTTGCAAGAAGGGAGCAGTTCTACTTGGTACTTTTTGAATTGTCTCTAATATTCAACGAGAAACTTATGACCATAATTATAAAAAGAGAATTTTTTGTAATATGTATGTATCTATCTATCTATCTATCTATCTATCTATCTATCTATCTATCTATCTATCTATCTATCTATCTATCTATCTATCTATCTATCTATCTATCTATCTATCTATCTATCTATCTATCTATCTATCTATCTATCTATCTATCTATCTATATATCTATCTATCTATCTATCTATCTATCTATCTATCTATCTATCTATCTATCTATCTATCTATCTATCTATCTATCTATCTATCTATCTATCTATCTATCTATCTATCTATCTATCTATCTATCTATCTACTATCTATCTATCTATCTATCTATCTATCTATCTATCTATCTATCTATCTATCTATCTATCTATCTATCTATCTATCTATCTATCTATCTATCTATCTATCTATCTATCTATCTATCTATCTATCTATCTATCTATCTATCTATCTATCTATCTATCTATCTATCTATCTATCTATCTATCTATCTATCTATCTATCTATCTATCTATCTATCTATCTATCTATCTATCTATCTATCTATCTATCTATCTATCTATCTATCTATCTATCTATCTATCTATCTATCTATCTATCTATCTATCTATCTATATATCTATATATCTATCTATCTATCTATCTATCTATCTATCTATCTATCTATCTATCTATCTATCTATCTATCTATCTATCTATCTATCTATCTATCTATCTATCTATCTATCTATCTATCTATCTATCTATCTATCTATCTATCTATCTATCTATCTATCTATCTATCTATCTATCTATCTATCTATCTATCTATCTATCTATCTATCTATCTATCTATTATATCTATCTATCTATCTATCTATCTATCTATCTATCTATCTATCTATCTATCTATCTATCTATCTATCTATCTATCTATCTATCTATCTATCTATCTATCTATCTATCTATCTATCTATCTATCTATCTATCTATCTATCTATCTATCTATCTATGTAATATTTATTACATTTTTATAAGGTTTAAATTATTTCTATACAGCACCCAACAAGTCGACCTTCACCAGTTCGAATTACTTACTTAAACCTTCTTTTAAACTCCACTACAAAAATATTCTTCTTCAGCTACACCCCCACCCCTTACAGAAAATAGTGGCGCCAAGGAGAAGTACTCCTACGCCAAACTGACTTATTCAAGTTAGAAACATAGAATCAAATAAATTCTTTTTCTACGCCAATTTTTTTCTTTCTCGCATTTAATTTTTTTCTCATAGAATTCGCATAATACAAAAAGAAAAAGGCAAAATAACACAGACGTGCCCCATAGTTTTTTTTTTTTTTTGTCTTCATATATTTTTCAAAATAATTTTTTTTTATTTTCGCTCTAGGATATTTATATTTGCATGTAGTTTTTTGTTTTGTACAGTGGCTGGGGGTATAGGAAGAGGGTGAGTGTATTAGAGAGAGAGAGTTTCCTTTCGTTTTTCATTCAATAAAACATAGAGTCATTTATGGTTAAAAACGAACACATAACGACTAAGCTACGAGCGTTTTGCCGAATGATTCAACAAGAAAACGACAGGATGTGTATGTTGGATGTGTGCGTGTGTGTGTGTATGAGTAAAAGAAACCAGCCAGGCAGGCATCTCTTAATGGATGGGGAAGCAAAAAGCAAAGCAGAACCGAGCCGAACAGAACAGACCACAAGCGTTGAGTATTTGATGGGTTTCAATAAAATTGGTTTCAGTTTTCAGTTGACTGTGAAATAAATCGGTTCAAAATAGAAAAAAAAAGAATTAAAACAAAAATTATTTAAACAAAATATTTTCAATTAAAACGTGCTGTGGATAACGTGAAAGTGTTTTTTTTGAAATTAATTAAGTGAAATTGCAATAAAAATTATTTTTTACAAAAAAAGCCTTATTTTTATATTAAAAATTAATAAAATTAAAAATATTTAAAAAAGTAAAATAAATATAGAAAAATGTGTTTAAATTCATTAAAACGTAATTTAATTTTAACGGTTTTCCTATTAGTGCAGTTCATTGCAAATGGTTGGTAAAAGTTAAATTTAAAATATAATCAAAATATTATAAAATAAAAGAAAATATAATATTTATCCTTAATAATTTTTTATAATTTTTTCTTATATTTATGGTGTGTTAAAAAAATAATAATTCTGTTTCTAATGATGGAAATAATGTGTTTTATTGCATCTGCTGCTGCGGCATCAAATTCTATATTACAAAAATATTTCAAAAATATAAAATAAAAAAATATATTAAAAAAAATTCCTCCACTACTGCAACCATGCAACCACATTAGGTTCTGCTATAAAGTGCTTTGTCTGCGATTCCAGTGATAATCCCAGTTGTGCAGATATTGAATCAAACAGCAGCATTGTGGCAGAGGTGAGTTCTTACCGTTTACAATAACATCAGTGTATTAAAGATTTGTTTTAAGCTGGATTTTTTTTGCTTTTTTTTAAGAGATTTTATTCTGAATTTACATTGAATTTTGAGTTTTATCTTTTTATTTTTTTTTTTTTTTTGTTATTTGGCAGTTACCACTTAAGTGGTATTTAATGATAAAACTTAAGGGATTTTATTTCGTTTAGCAGAGGAAAGAAAGTTAAGCTGGTATTAAAATAATTTTTCGTATTTAGCAACATTTAGTTAGTGGTATATAAAACTTTGGAAAACAATTTAAAACAAAATAACATTTTAAACATTTGGGAATTTATGTAAAAATATATTTACTCATGTTTAAGCCAAGGATCAAAGTAATTTCAAACTTTAGCTTAAGATATTCTTCAAGATTAGGACAGCAAAAATAAAGTGAAGTACTTGTCAAATAATAACATTTATCACGATTTAATAAGCAAGACTAAGTAAATTTGTTTACCTTCTGTGGAAGTGTTGTTTATTGACTTCCAAAGAACCGAAAAAAATACAATTTTGTTTAAAATTAAAAGCATAAATTAATTTAGGTTAATATTATTTCACTTCCTAAAAATTTCAAAAAAAAACCCACAACATAAAAATTACTTCCTGAGAATGACTTCAGATTTAGTGAATTTGGAAGCAAATAAAAACAACACACCACCTATGAGCCTGTATTAAAATCATCACTTCTTCAGCTCTTTTACGGTACTGCTATGAAGTAAATTCTACTTCTTTTTCGCTTCTTTGGAATTATTTTTTGCTGCGATGTCAAATATTGGATTCAGCGCAGATCGAACCTTTAGAATAGTGTCTATTTGTTCCTGGATTTTGATTTTTTCTATATTTTGTTCATGTAATGAAGATGTAGAAATAATTATTCTCAAATAATTAATGTTTACCCTATAGTTTCTTGTGATTCTATTTAGTCATGTCTCTCCATCCTTATAAACCATGTAGTCAAAAGTACATTAGATGAACACCTGTTTTATATACTGTATTTCGCAGTGTTACTTCTTGGGTTACTGGATGAGATATTAGACGCAGGTATATAATTCTGCCGGTCCATGCTCAAGTACCCGAGCTAGCTAATCACTTGATCATTGAGTTTATTCAGACAAGTCTCTCCATCCTTATAAACTCTGTAGCCAAACTGCAGGATAAGTTGAAATTCTTTACGTTAACACATGTAGTGTTGACCTTATTTCACAGTGTTACTTTTTGAGTTACTGGATGAGATGTTAGACGCAGATATATGATTCTATCGGTCCATGCTCAAGTACCCGAGCGATCTAATCTTTTGATCATTGCTGCCCCGTAGCTTTTAAAGACTCAAAGATATCATTTCCGTTTGCAACTATGCAGATTGAATGGCCTCTGTTGATTCGTTAACAGCACCTATACAAGATCTTTCTTACAGAGAACACACTGTGGTAAGGCAAATATGAAGAGAGCCAAGTGTGAACAAGGTGTCAGTCATTATCATTCAACCGCGCACATCCGACACAATCCTACGTGTATACGGGTATGGATAGGTCCATTTATCTCCTATTCTTTATTTTTCTTATTCACTGAACACCAGTACTTTGTCAACTCAGGTCCCACAGTAACTTCTCTAAGTCTTTTTGTGCAAACAGCTATTCTGCATTATGTGCTACTAGTTGCCACGGTACCCGATTATATTGCTTAATGGGTCAACCTCGAGTTAAATGATTGCAAGAAAGACTGAGGACATCGTTAGTTTATAGTTCTAAAGTTGCTACCGGTACCTCTTATCTGTAGAACTACAAACTGGCACATAGCACCTATTTTCTCCCGAATTGTAATAACACCAAAATTAGGCAAGATTATCAAGGTGCCCCAGGGGATTTCGAATATCCTCTTCTAAAGTGAAGAGAAGATTTTGATTGCAGGACATTGGTTTCAAAAGTTGAGTCATTTCGCTTATACCTTATTTTTATACCCTAAATCACTATAGTAAGGAGGGTATTATTCGTTTGTCCTAATGTTTGTAACACCCAAAAATATTTTTTCTAGATCTAGACCTTAAAGTATACCAATTGGCTCAGAATCACTTTCTGAGTCGATTTAGCTATGTCCGTCTTTCTGTATGTCTGTCTGTCTGTCCATGTAAACTTTGTGCGGTCGCAATTTTCAACTTAATTTGATGAAAATATTTTGAAGGTCAAAATTCACTTATAATTTTTAATAAAACGATTAAAAAACTTTAAAGTAGACGTAAATTTAAAGTAGACGTAAACCCATATTTACCCTTACACCCCTATGCACCCTCCATGAAAATCTCTTTTTCCAATAATACGTAAAAATATTTCACAATTCGGTTAATGAACAAATTAAATACTTTATTTTTTACAAATTATCCACTTTTTTAACATACAGTTCTACCGAGTGTATTGTACCGATATGATCCAAATTCTAAATATAAACTTATCTCCATCTGTTCTATAGAAAAGTCTACGATATCGGAAATTTCTAAGAAAAACTAAAACCAAATTTGCTAATTTTTAGTAGAAAACTTGTTTTTAGATTCTAAAGATATCTGGGGTATTAAAAACAAGTAAATTTTTACAATCAACTGACAGACAGACATCACAACTTACACTCTACAAAGGAATGTTTAGTATTTTCTTACAGATTCACAAAATTTGATTTATTTTCATATCAAAAACTTCTAATAAAAAGATAAGAGTGCCTTTATCAAGTTATACCACTCTTGTTTAAAAATAAGCAATTGTTAATCACATCCTTCTAAAACAAACCTTTCAAGTAACTTACAATTTAAATAATTTTTCTTTAAATATGTCATTTCAATTGTCAATTTAACAGTATATGTACGTACACATGTCCTCATTTAAGAATTCATTTAATTTACATTTCAACGAAATTCTATAGATAGAAACTTGATTTGAAATTCAATATTTAAATTACAATAAAATATAAATTCAATATGAATGTGAATGCTCCTTCGCTTAGTCGTTGAAATTGAATGCGTTGCCTTTTTTTTAATGTTCCATTACAAGTACGTACTTTCTTATATATATGAACATACATACAACTATACCTGCAAAAAAATCTTTCATTTCAATAACAATTGAAAAATCATTTACTTTTGTATTTCAAGCGTAGTCAACACGATTGTTAACTTATTAACCCAGTAAACAGTGAGAGCTCAGGAAGCATATTTACTATTTTTTATAATAAAAATTTAAGGCAAATTTCTTTCCTTATAGTCGTATATTATATCCATCAAATGCTGATGTCCCATCAGAACCTTCAGCCTATTTGAGATTCTACAAATATGTTTTGAAAAGTTCATCGTTTTGTTTATTGGGTTTCTGTGTATGTGTAGGAAATGACATATTCCATTATAAATTTATTTGTACTTATTTAACAGTCAACCTGTTTGAAATAGAATTTTTTGTCAGGTACGATATATATATATTTTTTTTAATTTCATTATAATTTTGTACTTCAGGTGTGTGATTGATAGTGCCGATAATATCAATAGAAAGTAGAAGGTATAAAGACACTTGTCTTCAAGATAAATTGCTTGCCATTAAATTATAAAGTTCATGTTTAAATCGTTTATCATAAAATTATTATTTTAAAACAAGTGATATTCTAATATATATAGATACTCAACTATAAAGTTCTAGAGTATCGATTATAGAATATTCTATAGTCGAGACCTTACTCCATCTTAGACTCTTCTATAGCCCTGACTATAGGCTATACTATATTTATGATATTAGATTATTTATAGTCCTGACTGTAGACTATTCTATAATCCTGACTATAGACTATTCTATAGTCCCGACTATAGACTATTCTATAGTCCCGACTATAGACTATTCTATAGTCCTTATTATAGACTATTCTATAGTCCTGACTATAGACTCTTCTATAGTCCTTACTATAGACTATTTTATAGCCCCGACTAGAGACTATTCTATAGTCCTGACTATTTGCTATTCAATAGTCCTGACTAATATACTATTCAATAGTCTTGAGTATAGACTATTCTATAGTCCTGATTATAGACTTTTCTATAGTCCTGACTATAGACTATTCTATAGTCCTGACTATAGACTATTCTATAGTCCTGACTATAGACTGTTCTATAGTCCTGACTATAGACCGTTCTATAGTCTTGAGTATAGAGTATTCTATAGTTCTGACTATAGACTATTCTATAGTCCTGACTATATGCTATTCTTTAGCCCCAACTAGAGACTATTCTATCGTCCAGACATAAGGATATTCAATAGTCCTCACTATTCAATAGTCCTGACAATAGACTATAGACTATTCTATAGTCCTGACTATAGGCTATTCTATAGTCTTGACTATAGACTATTCTATAGTCCTGGCAATATATTATTCTATAGTCTTGACTATAGACTATTCTATAGTCCTGACTATAGACTATTCTATAATCCTGACTATGGACTATTCTATAGTCCTGACTATAGACTATTCTATAGTCCTGACTATAGACTGTTTTATAGTCCTGTCTATAGACTATTCGATTGCCCTGACTATAGACTATTTTATAGTCCTGACTATAGAGTATTCCATAGCCCTAAATAGAGACTATTCTATAGCTCTGAATAGAAACTATTTTATAGTCCCGACGATATATATATAGTCCTGACTGTAAATTATTCTATAGTCCTGACTGTTGATTATTCTATAGTCCTGACTATAGCCTATTCTATATTCCTGACTATAGACTATTCTATAGTCCTGACTATAGACTATTCTATAGTCCTGACTATAGACTATTCTATAGTCCTGACTATAGACTATTCTATAGTCCTGACTATAGACTATTCTATAGTCCTGACTATAGACTATTCTATTGTCCTGACTATAGACTATGCTATAGTCCTGACTATAGACTATGCTATAGTCCTGACTATAGACTATGCTATAGTCCTGACTATAGACTATGCTATAGTCCTGACTATAGACTATTCTATAGTCCCGACTATAGAGTATTCCATAGCCCTAACTAGAGACTATTCTATAGCTCTGAATAGAAACTATTTATTAATCTTTACTACACAGTTATATTATCAAGTTTAGAAACAGTATTAATGACAGTATACGTATATGACCCTTGTGGTATACATATATAGATGCCCACCACTGCTTTAGAATAATTCAGATTCAATAAAAAGTTTGACAGTTATTTTGTTGCTGTATTTGTTTACTTAACAATTGTTAACATTCCAAGAATAAATGCTGTGTAAAGTATTCTTTTTTATTTGTTCATGTTGTTGTCTTGTGTTTTGTGATTCGCAAGACTTTATCTTAAAATAGAAAATCATGGAATGAACACATTCCATCCTAACTACCACTGCGCAACAAATTTGTCACTTGCTTTACATGGAAACTATTTCTTTTTTTGTTTTTGCTATTTGTATTAAATTAAAATCAATTTAAAGAGACAACTGATTATAAAGTTTTAAATTGAATGAAAATGATTGGAATGTGATTGTGAAAAAAATAAAACATTAATGATTTCGTGAAAGGGCCACTGTACTTGAAGGTATTTTTACAAAAACTTACATATGTATTTACAACTTGTACCTAAGATAACAATTCAATGTTTATTGTCAAACTGTTTACATGAATGAAAAATTTGGCAATTGAAAAGGTCATTATCGTTGGCTTTAGCCAAAAAAAGGGTAAAGAAATTTACACATGATTTAATACAAACGAATAAAGACGAAACAACAACAACTTATAAAAATACTAAATTTAAAATTTCTATGTATTCATGAAAGTCATTCAAGGAAGTCATAACTTAAGACAAAAACAAAAATATACACGACGAAAAAGGCCACCTAAAATGGAAAAGGATATAAGAAACTTAAGAAACATGACAACGGAAAATAAGCTCACAGACTCACATATGTACATATGTATGTATAGAAAATGCAGTAAAAATAATACGTGGAATATAAAATGGCATTTGTATAGAATTTATTTTTATTTCATCTTTTTCGTGTACAATTTCGAAAAATTACGATTTGAAATAAAGCAACAAACATTAAATAAATAGAAATACATAGATAATAAAAATTCAAAATGTTTTCTTCTCAAATACTTGTACTTGTTCACATTATATTTGGGTCAAGAAGAATTATTCGATGGGCTTTAAAGTACAAAATCATAATAAATAAGAAAAAAAAAATATTGCAAATAAATAAACTGCTGTAAAATCCCACTTATAAAACCTACTTGAGCAATTAAATTAAGGTTAAATGATAAATAAAATAAAAAATTAAATTAAAGAAAATTTTAACAAAATAATGTACTTCAAACCGACAATTGATTGCAATTAACTATATAATAAAAAAGAAAATAAATATTAAATAATCGTTAATGCTTAAAAAAATCTTTTTTCCTTTAAAAGTTTTTGAATGTCAAAAGGTGTCTTTTTCAAAAGGATTAAAGTGAAGTAATTTCATATGTTCTTAAAGAAACTTGAGTTTATTAATCGGCTGTACCGAATTTCATACACTCTACGTAACAATTTTGTACTTTTGTAACAAGTAACAAGCTGTCTTGATCCCTTATATTAGCATGCTTAAGTTTACAGTCTAGATTATATTCTATATATCGTAGAGTTTATAAACTGACAATTACAGCACATCTATAGTTCAGACTCAAGTCATTCAGTAGTTGACACTAGACGGGATATAATCTTCACTATACAGTGTCTTTAGTCAAGTCTGCCTAGACACGAGACTATAATATAAATATAGTCAAAAAAGTCTGTCTATATTCCAGACAATTGTCTGTCTATAGCCTGCACAATGGTCTGTCTTTAGTGATAGCTGATATAGCCGATTCATTAGCCTATTTTTAGCCGAGAATGTAGTTTTTCTGTGTAGTCAATACTTAAGTCTATAGTTGAGACTATAGTCTCTTAATAGTTCAGACTATAGTCTGTAAAAAGTCGAGACTATAGTCTGCCTATAGTCGAGACTATAATTTGTCTGTCTATAGTCAAAAATATGGTCAGTTTATGCTCAAGACTACAGTCTGTTTATAGTCGAGACTAATGGCTTTCTACAGTGGAGACTATAGTCTGTCTATAGTCGAGACTATAGTCTGTCTATAGTCGAGACTATAGTCTGTCTATAGTCGAGAATATAGTCTGTCTATAGTGGAGACTTTAGTCTATTTATAGTAGAAACTACAGTCTGTCTATAGTCGAGACTACAGTTTGTCTGTAGTCGAGACCGTAATTTTTCTGTCTATAGTCAAAAATATAAAGCCTGTCTATAGTCGAAACTACAATCAGTCTATAGCGGAGACTTTAGTCTATTTATAGTTGAACTATGGTATGTCTATAGTCGAGACTATAGTCTATCTATAGTCGAGACTCTAGTCTTTCTATAGTCGTGACTATAGTCTGTCTAAAGTCGAGACTATAGTCTGTCTATAGTCTATCTAAAGTCGAGACTATAGTCTGTCTATAGTCGAGACTATATGCTGTCCATACTCAAGACTATAGGCTGTCCATAGTCGAGACTTTAGTCTATCTATAGTCGAGACTATAGTCTATCTATAGTCGTGACTATAGTCTATGTATAGTCGAGACTATAGTCTATTAGTATAGTTGAGGCTACAGTCTATTACTGTAGACTATAGGTTGTCTGTAGTCGAGACTACAATCTGTTGGTAGTCAAACTACAGTAAGTCAATAGTTTAATCTATAGTCTGCCTTTAGTCGATACCGTACTCTTCTATAGTGGAGACTAAGATTTCCCTATAGTCAAGACTATAGTCTGTGGTTAGTCAATAGTGAAATAGCCTATTTATTGTCGAGAATGTGCCCTGTCTTTAAAGCCAATACTTTAGTATTATTAGTCGAGACAATGGTTTGGCTATAGTTTAGAGTACAGTATGTTTATAGTCGATACTAAAGTCACTTAATAATCAGGATTAATGTATGTTTATAATCAGTACTATATCCTGCTAATAGTCGAGACTATAGTCTATTTATATTGGAGACTATGGGTTGTCTAAAATCGAGACTGCAGTCTGTTAGTAGGAATGATCTGTCTGTAGTCAAAACTTTAGTCTGCATGTTGTCGATATTTTAGTCCAATATAGACAAAATTATAGCCTATAATTGAGACTATAGATTATCTACAATGTAGACTAAAGTTATATACAGTTAAGACCATAGTCTGTCTATAGTCAAGACTATAGTCTATGTAAAGTCGATATCCCTAAAAAGTCTGTTAGTTTGTCTATATGCGAGAGTATAGTTTGTCTATAGTCGATAATAAAGTCTATTTATAGTCAAGACTTTAGTCTGTTTATAGTTAAGATTATAGTCTGTTTATAGTCTATTAATAACCGGACTATACTATGTTTAAAGCTCGACCAAAATCTGTTTATAGACGGATTTTTTTCTGTATATAGTTATTCAAAACTATAGTCGAGAATATAGGGTATCTGTAGTTGATACTAAAGTCTGTCTGTCTATAGTCGAGACTATAGTTTGTCTACATTCAAGACTATAGTCGGCCTATAGTACAGACTATATTCTGTCTATTGTTGAGATTGTAGTCTATATATAATCGGGACTATAGTTTGTCTATAATGCAGACTATGGACTATCTTTTCCCGAGACTATAGTTTATCTGAATTTTCATTAAAAATATTATTTCTTTTTTTAGGAATGTACTCTAGAAAAAATGAAATCAATTGACACGTGGCTTTTTGAACTGAACAAAATTGCCTATTTTGATACGGGAGCCAATCGTAATCCACAAATGAACTGTCAAAAAGTGGTGGCCAAAGATCGTAAGTATAATATATAGTTTAAACCTAAAACACATGTAATTTGTTTACCTTTTAAACCTAAACAGCTAAAACTAACAAAATGGTAACGGCTAGATTTTGTCAACTAAGTGCAGGTGAATCAGATGCCTGTCAAATATTACGCTCAAAATTAAATCTTCCACCGGCCGGTGATAATCGTTTGACACAAAGTAATTTGAATAGTAACAATAACAATAATGGACGTCGTATGGTGCAACAACAAAATGATGCAGAAGAATTTCATTGTTCCAATTGTTATACAGACAATTGTAATGGTGCTTCAATGATGAGTGCTGGTGGTTTCTGGCTTATGGCCGTAATGCTAGTAGTTCCTGTACAATATATGATTTTTAGGCTGTGGTGAAAGTTTTGAAATAATCAAAAAGTTTCAAAAACGAGTGGTTAAGCATTTTTTATATATTTTTTATTATAATTTCCTATGTTAAATGTATATAAATGTTAAATAAAAAATAAAACTAATATGAAGTTAAGTGTGAGTATGTGTAAATAGGCCTTATTGTAGTGAATATTAAAATCGGAGTAGGAAAATATTAATAAAAGCAATGTGTTAGCTTGAAGTGAAATGTTAAGCAATTAAATTTTTGGTTATAATGGATTAACAAATTAAATATTTATGCAAATTTTATTAGAATATTAAATTTTATAAATAAAAAACAAAAATAATAAAAAATTTAAAAATATAATTAAAAAATATTCGGCCATGACGAATTTTTTAAAAACTGCAACCAAGGACTTGTAAAATTCGTTGGTTTAATGAATTTAAGATATTAACCATTAAAAGGTATTTTTAGTGAAAATTAACTAAAACAGTTAAATTTTATTTAAAAATTTTATTATTAATAAAAAAATAAATTATTAAAAAATAAAACAAAAATGCTTTAAAACTATTTAAGTTATTTATATTACTATATATAATAATTATTTATATTTTAAATATATATTTAAGAATACTAAACCTTATTCATAAATAAATTTTTATTTTATAAAAGGTTTATAAATCAAAATTTTGTTTCATTAAACCTTTTATAAAATTAAACATAAATTATGAATAAGGAAGTAAAACTAAAACTAAAACAAAACAAATTTATACTTATTTTCAAAACAAACAAAAAAACTAAAATTTTATAAAACAACACTACAAACAAACAATTCCAAGACAATGTTAAACAAAAATAAGTTTCAAAAAAGTATTTAAACAAAAAACAAAAACCAAATATAATATTCACCTAAATGCCTTTTTTATTAAAAAACAATTAATATTAACTAAAATATATTACAAAAAAAAATTAAAAAACACCAAACACATTTCATTAGAAAAAGAATACATTTGCATTAAGTTTTCTTATAATTTAAAAATATATATTTTTTTTAATTTTCTTAATACAAAATTTAAGCTGAATAAAATCTTAATCTTAAGACAAACCGTTAAATAAAAACTAAATGTTAGTATTGAAAGAATCATAAAAAACACACATCCATTTAAAGCAATTGTTAGAACAATAAAATTGTTAGAAAAATAAAAATATTTAACAAAAAAAGATATAAGAATTATTTGCAATAATCAAAGAAAATGATCGTACATACTTGTAAATTAATTAAATAATAAAAAAATGTTTTTTCTTCAAAAAATAAAATATTATAAAAAATATGACTCACTGTGTAGAATCTAATGGAATATTTAACCCTATAATGGTAGGTAAGTTTGTGTAAATATGACATTGAATAGTCGTCTTATCCTCCTCAACTAGAACTGAACTAGAACTGAACTAGAACTGAACTAGAACTGAACTAGAACTGAACTAGAACTGAACTAGAACTGAACTAGAACTGAACTAGAACTGAACTAGAACTGAACTAGAACTGAACTAGAACTGAACTAGAACTGAACTAGAACTGAACTAGAACTAAACTAGAACTCAACTAGAACTTAACTAGTTTCTTAGATAAGTAAGTGTAAAAAAGTTAATCAGTATTTTATGTAAATTTTCGAATTTTTTCATACTGATACCATTTCCTCTTTTATAATTTTTTCATTTCTGATACACTTAAGATGTGAATTGCTATTAACACTGATAAAATATTTTTTCCTATTACTCTTTTTTTTTAAATGGTAACTTTTAATAATACTTTTTTTAACAACTTCTTTGCAATACCCGTATCTGTTATTGACATGTTTACATGACAATAGAGCAGCCGATTTTATCAGTTCAAATTGCAATTTATTTTTCGCATTTCTGTTCTTTCGAATAAAACAAATGTCAAGTTCTTCAATATGTTTTTGGTAATAGGAAGAAAAAGAACAACAACTAAAGATTCTTCTATTGAAATTTGATTTGAACTAGAAAAATTAATAAAAGTTCATTAACAATCAGTATATATTTAGACGTTTGTCGGTTCGGTTTCGAGAAATAAGAAACTAATAAAACAGAACTTTATCTTTAATTTTTAAATTGGAAAATAATTTAAATGACTTGGAAAAGTGTAATTTTTAGTTTATTACTCATACATTTTGCCACAAAATCGACGATAGAAGGTATTATAAAACGAGTTGTAAATGTTTTTACAAAACTCTATAACATTTGATTAGACATTTAAAATTCCTTTCGGAAAAACTATAAATAATTCCATCGTATTCCCTATTAGAATAACAATCAATATTATATTTGAATCAATAAAAAAATTCATGTGTAAAAATAAACATTATTATAACAAATTCAATACTGAAAGGAAATATAAATAAACAAATTTACAATGGCAACATAATGTTAAAGACAATAATAGACGATAAAATGCTTGTAAATAGAAGCAAAGAAATGTACAAAACAAAAGTATTTAACAAATATTTACATTTCTCATACTCAAAGATACTTTTATAATGTAGAATTCTTTGCCCCAAACAGCCGCAGAATCACATTCCTTACTCCCTCCATACAAACGATTACAATAAAAGCATACACAAGTTAAATGACTCATACAAATTGTAAATCCCATAGTGCAAGTAGCCATAGTGGCCGTTAT
Source organism: Lucilia cuprina (assembly GCF_022045245.1). Lineage (NCBI taxonomy): Eukaryota > Metazoa > Arthropoda > Insecta > Diptera > Calliphoridae > Lucilia > Lucilia cuprina. The sequence continues at coordinate 14,665,818 of NC_060950.1, forward strand.
GTGCTTTAATTTAGATAACAAGAGTAATTTAGAGAGTTGAAGACAACTTGTGTAAATTATTAAAGAATTAACACATGGAAAGTGAAAACACTTTTGCCCTTTTCGGTTAAGTTTAGTAAAAGATTCAAAAAGTTAAAGAAAAGAAAAATACTATTCCATATGTCTCATTATAAATATATTTCTCGGTTCAATTCTGCAGAGTAACCAAAAAGTCCAATCCAAGAAAAAAATTATAATTTTTTTGGTTGATTTTAATAACGATCTTCTCGAAAGCATGTCCAATAGTTTCCGATATCTATAGCTGAACTAGAACTGAACTTGAAGTGAACCACAACTGAACTAGAACTGAACTAGAACTGAACTAGAACTGAACTAGAACTGAACTAGAACTGAACTAGAACTGAACTAGAACTGAACTAGAACTGAACTAGAACTGAACTAGAACTGAACTAGAACTGAACTAGAACTGAACTAGAACTGAACTAGAACTGAACTAGAACTGAACTAGAACTGAACTAGAACTGAACTAGAACTGAACTAGAACTGAACTAGAACTGAACTAGAACTGAACTAGAACTGAACTAGAACTGAACTAGAACTGAACTAGAACTGAACTAGAACTGAACTAGAACTGAACTAGAACTGAACTAGAACTGAACTAGAACTGAACTAGAACTGAACTAGAACTGAACTAGAACTGAACTAGAACTGATCTAAAACTGAACTAAAGAATACGGCCTCCTTTTGAACTAACTGGCTTACTAACTAAAAAAGTAACTAACTAAATAACTACTAACTGACTAACTAACTAACTGCCTGACTAACTAACAAACTGACTACTTAACTAACTAACAAACTAACTAACTAACTATCTATCTATCTATCTATCTATCTATCTATCTATCTATCTATCTATCTATCTATCTATCTATCTATCTATCTATCTATCTATCTATCTATCTATCTATCTATCTATCTATCTATCTATCTATCTATCTATCTATCTATCTATCTATCTATCTATCTATCTATCTATCTATCTATCTATATATATATATCTATATATCTATATATCTATATATCTATATATCTATATATCTATATATCTATATATCTATATATCTATATATCTATATATCTATATATCTATATATCTATATATCTATATATCTATATATCTATATATCTATATATCTATATATCTATCTATCTATCTATCTATCTATCTATCTATCTATCTATCTATCTATCTATCTATCTATCTATCTATCTATCTATCTATCTATCTATCTATCTATCTATCTATCTATCTATCTATCTATCTATCTATCTATCTATCTATCTATCTATCTATCTATCTATCTATCTATCTATCTATCTATCTATATATCTATATATCTATATATCTATATATCTATATATCTATATATCTATATATCTATATATCTATATATCTATATATCTATATATCTATATATCTATATATCTATATATCTATATATCTATATATCTATATATCTATATATCTATATATCTATCTATCTATCTATCTATCTATCTATCTATCTATCTATCTATCTATCTATCTATCTATCTATCTATCTATCTATCTATCTATCTATCTATCTATCTATCTATCTATCTATCTATCTATCTATCTATCTATCTATCTATCTATCTATCTATCTATCTATCTATCTATCTATCTATCTATCTATCTATCTATCTATATATCTATATATCTATATATCTATATATCTATATATCTATATATCTATATATCTATATATCTATATATCTATATATCTATATATCTATATATCTATATATCTATATATCTATATATCTATATATCTATATATCTATATATCTATATATCTATATATCTGTCTATCTATCTATCTATCTATCTATCTATCTATCTATCTATCTATCTAACTAACTGACTAACAAACTATGTATGTATGTATGTAAGTATGTATGTATGTATGTATGTATGTATGTATGTATGTATGTATGTATGTATGTATGTATGTATGTATGTATTTATGTATGTATTTATGTATGTATTTATGTATGTATGTATGTATGTATGTATGTATGTATGTATGTATGTATGTATGTATGACTGAACTAGAACTGAACTAGAACTGAACTAGAACTGAACTAGAACTGAACTAGAACTGAACTAGAACTGAACTAGAACTGAACTAGAACTGATCTAAAACTGAACTAAAGAATACGGCCTCCTTTTGAACTAACTGGCTTACTAACTAAAAAAGTAACTAACTAAATAACTACTAACTGACTAACTAACTAACTGCCTGACTAACTAACAAACTGACTACTTAACTAACTAACAAACTAACTAACTAACTATCTATCTATCTATCTATCTATCTATCTATCTATCTATCTATCTATCTATCTATCTATCTATCTATCTATCTATCTATCTATCTATCTATCTATATATCTATATATCTATATATCTATATATCTATATATCTATATATCTATATATCTATATATCTATATATCTATATATCTATATATCTGTCTATCTATCTATCTATCTATCTATCTATCTATCTATCTATCTATCTAACTAACTGACTAACAAACTATGTATGTATGTATGTAAGTATGTATGTATGTATGTATGTATGTATGTATGTATGTATGTATGTATGTATGTATGTATGTATGTATGTATTTATGTATGTATTTATGTATGTATTTATGTATGTATGTATGTATGTATGTATGTATGTATGTATGTATGTATGTATGTATGTATGTATGTATGTATCTATGTATCTATGTATGTATGTATGTATGTATGTATGTATGTATGTATGTATGTATGTATGTATGTATGTATGTATGTATTTATATATGTATGAATGAATACAATTGGAATTCGCTTTACAATTTTTATACACGCACATTAACAATTCAATTCAATTATTTATTTCTGGAGAAATTTCATGATAAAAATCATTATCACAAAATTGCTAATATTATTTTATCACTTAACATTGACACAATTACTTTTTGCTCAATGGCCTCTGTTTTTAATTAAATAAATTAAATATTATTAAATTTTAAAATTGATTTTATATTTTACTCTGTTTCTTAAAATATATTTTTAACTAAAGATCTAAATTGTCATATTGCAAAGTAACATTTCATCAGTTTGGGAAATGGTTGGCAGATACGCAATAACTTTCGAAATTATTATGTACTATATTATTGCATTATAGTGATGTACTTATTTCTATAGTTATGGTTTCCAACATTTTAATCGGTCATTTATTACGGGTTATAATCTAGAACATATTAAGTTCAAACTAAATTGTCAATAACATTTTTATACTCTATAACACTATAGTAGGGAGGGTAGGTACTCTTATTATATTTACAGATGAACATAAATATAACATTATTTGTATTTTTATAAGTTAAAATGTACATAAATAATGATAATAATGTTGAAACATAAATAATAATACAAGATAAGATAGTTTAGATAAAACATAAAAATTCCAATAAATAACTATAAAAGCAATGTGTACAGACATTTCGAGTATTATAAATAATTTCTTAATTTATTTGCGATAAAAAAAGAAGAACATAAACACTTTAATTGAATATCGTTCTTCCCCTAAAATTCAAGGTCTTCAATGTTATGTCTGTGAAGATTGTAATGAGTATGAAGATTTTAAAGAATTGCATATATGTGGTGAAATACCCGTTGTGGTAACGGATAAACCTTTAACACTACCGGGTACTTTGGAAGGTGGTGCAACAGTTAAGCCAGCGGTTGACATCACACTGAAACCATCTAACAAACCCAACTTAAGACCAACATTATCACCGAATAATGAGGATTATAACGACAGTGAGGAGTCACATAATGAAGTTAATGTAATAAATACTTATACGAAAACAACCACAAAGCCGGCTACAACAACCGCTTCAACGAGTAAAACTACCACCAAACCCACCATCACATCGGCTGTAAACTCCCCAACTGCTACCGAGCAGAAAACAACTACAACAACAACCCAGTCTGCTACTCTAAAAGAAACAACTAAAACAACAACAACGACTACTGCTGTTAAAACAACACCTTCTACGGCTGCTATTACAGCTGCTGCAGCCACCCAGAAACCGAATCCAGCAGCAATAGCGGACTATGATGATTATTTAGAATATGAAGATCCTGCTACTGACAGACGTAGTGTTCAATCTTTATTAAAAATTAATGAACCTGTCTGTTATATGATTAAATACCAAGGTAGTAAATATTAGGTTAGAAAATCTCTTCTTATTAAATTAATTTCAAAAATTTCGTTATTACAGTAAATAACACCATTATGACGAATCGTGGCTGCACAAATTTTATTAATGCCAACAAATATTTGACCTGTCAATCATTATATAATGGTGCTCCCATGGAGTCTTGTCGTATATGCTCTTCCAACGGTTGTAATAAATATCTTTCCGGTGATAGTGAAGAAGATGAACATGGTTTACCCATGAATTCTACCGGTATTAAGGAAAAGTTTGGCTTTGTAGTGCTATTATTTTGGATTTTATTAAATCGTTGTTTAATTTAAATAAATATTTATTAAATGTAGATTTTTTAAAATTATTTTTTCATTATATAGTGATAACTGAACAATAGTTCAGTTCCAGTTCAGTTCTAGTTCAGTTCTAGTTCAGTTCTAGTTCAGTTCTAGTTCAGTTCTAGTTCAGTTCTAGTTCAGTTCTAGTTCAGTTCTAGTTCAGTTCTAGTTCAGTTCTAGTTCAGTTCTAGTTCAGTTCTAGTTCAGTTCTAGTTTAGTGCCAGTTTAGCGCCAGTTAATTTTAATTTCTGTTCCAGTTCTGCCCTGGTTGTGCTCCAGTACAGATTTTGTCTGCTCTAGTTCAGTTCTGGTTTCGTTCTACTTCACAGTTATAATAAATACTGCAATTTAAAAACCGATCTCGAATCCTCTGTACTTCTTTATTGTTAGAAGTTCAACGTCACTGAAATCGATTTCTTATTCACAAGTCTTGATCTTATTTTATTATAAATATGCACGTAAATATAATATGAAACAGGTAAGAACGTAAAATAAACATATTAATTTAATTTGCAAAAAAAGAGCGTATTATTTTAAATACAAATATAACGTTATGGCGGCTGTACAAACGTTTTTACATTTGTTGCACATAAACGAATTTTCGAAGTTTATTGAACTTTGGTACAAGACCTAAGTAAGAGTGTCGTAAGGTACGTAAAAAATGCAAGGGGTAAGAACGCTCAGAGATTTTACCATAATTAAGAGAAAATAATTAAAATTATTTAATTCTTATAAATAGTAAGTATATTTTAGTAATTTAAATATTAATTGCCAGACAGCATGTCTCATTGATCTTTACCCGTTCTGCGTATCAAAATATTCACAGTTTTACAATTAAAAAAATATAATCGGCTCAAAGTTCTCTAACAAGCCCTTTTTAATGATCCTATTTTTGAAATAATAAAATCTATTATTTTTATGATTTATTGATAAAAAAAACATTTATTAAAGGAAATTGTTTTTGCTGCAAAATATTTGAAAAAATAAATAAATCAATTTCCCATTATTTAATAAAAATAACAAAATGTTACAATGTATAATAAAGAGTAAATTTTTTTTATATCGTGTTTAATATTTAAATTTATCGACTTTTCACAACTTAACTGTTAGAGAACCCGGTTGGACTGATGATTATTGCCTGCTGCTGCTAATAAGTCAATGTGACAACAGACCCCGTGTTAAGACTTTTTTAAACAAACCATAAAATCATGGAGGCACATAATTTATCATGTGCTGATTGTTCTAATAAATAATTTTTATTAATTTATTTGTTGATTTATTGTGTTTTCCGCAAAATGAGGTAATTTTTTTTAAATGATAATTAGTAAACCACTCTGCCATTAAAGAAATCTTTAATTTTGGTCGATAAGAGTAAATAATTAAGTTTTATCTAAAATTACAAATAAACTATAAATATGTATGATATTATGATCTAAATAATAAAATATTCACTGAAATAAAGATTTCACTAATTATGAATTTGAAGTGCTTTTAACATTAATCTTCTACGATAATCTAGCATATAGATTTCTTGATATTTACCCAAGTGTTTATTCAATCAAAAATCTATTAAAAACATATTAATCAAAACACCACAATCTAAATGTTATATCTTTACAACAAGTTAAATAGCGAAACCTTTGATTTTTGCTTTTAGTTATTTGAAAACATTTCAAATTTAATACAATTACTTACGTTTAACTGTAGCTTATCTTTCAACTATTAGCTACTTATTAAAAATACTCATTATTAAACACTTGTACTATTGTTAGAAATTGTTTAACAAAGCAATTAATTAATTTGTCAAATCCCACGATCGAAAATTGCCTTCAATGGAATGGAATTTGTTGATAAAAATATATAAAAGAAATTGTATTTTTTTATTAGACCAACTACTAGACGTACGTAGGTAATTTACATTAGACCGGCTCTCAGAAAAATCTACCTTATTTTGGAAATTTTCAGTTATAGATCAGTTCAAGTTTAGGTTCAGTTCTAGTTCAGTTCTAGTTCAGTTCTAGTTCAGTTCTAGTTCAGTTCTAGTTCAGTTCTAGTTCAGTTCTAGTTCAGTTCTAGTTCAGTTCTAGTTCAGTTCTAGTTCAGTTCTAGTTCAGTTCTAGTTCAGTTCTAGTTCAGTTCTAGTTCAGTTCTAGTTCAGTTCTTGTTCAGTTCTAGTTCAGTTCTAGTTCAGTTCTAGTTCAGTTCAGTTCAGTTCTAGTTCAGTTCTAGTTCAGTTCTAGTTTAGTTCTAGTTCAGTTCTAGTTCAGTTCTAGTTCTAGTTCAGTTCTAGTTCTAGTTCTAGTTCAGTTCTTGTTCAGTTCTAGTTATACCCTTCACATTCGTAAGAAGGATATATATAAGGTTGTCAATCCGTTTGTAATTTCTATAATATAATTTTCCGACCCTATAAAGTATATATATTCTGGATCCTTATAGATATCGTAGTCGATTAAGCCATGTCCGTCTGTCTGTCCGTCTGTCTGTCTGTTGAAATCAGTTTTTAGGGGACCCTAGATATCGGCGAGATCCGAATCTTAAATAATTCTGTTAGTCTTGCTTTCGAGAAGATCGCTATTTAAAATCAGCAAAATCGGTCGGTAAATAACGGAGATATGAGCAAAAATCCGAGACAACCTCTGAAAACTTCATCAAAAAATGTCATATTTTGTTCATGCTTTGTTAAATAAGCAACAACAACACTGTATATTGGAAAAATATGTACACGTGTGTATAGATGTATACGGTTTTATTCAGCTGTGTATTTTGTTTTGTATGTCTGGATGCTGTTGGAGTCATTGAGTTGTGTATTTTGTTTTTGTGAATTTTGTTCGTATATTTGAATGTAGGTTCGTTTTATTGCGTTTTTCATTTTGTTTTTGTTTTTCTGCGTTTTTCGTTATGTGTGTTTAGATGTCCGTTGGTTTAGATGCCTTGTGTATTTTGTTCTTTATTTCGATTACCGTTGATGTTGTTCATTATACCCTACACCACTTTAGGGTAGGTAGGGAGGGTATATTGGGATTGTGCTGATGTTTGTAACGCACAATAATATTGATCCTATACCAACTTTAAAGCATACCAATCGGCTCAGAATCATTTTCTGAGTCGATTTAGCTATGTCCGCCCGTCAGTCCGTCCATGTAAACCTTGTAAACTACAGGCCGCAATTGTGAAGATATGAAATTTGATGAAATTTGGTACGTGATCTTCTATTGTCCCAAGGACGAGCCCTATTGAAAATAGTTAACATCGGTCCATTATTTCACCTAGACCCCATAGAACTGAACCCGCCAAATAGGGCTCATAGGGTTCATAATTATGTATAATATACTCGTATCTCGACAAAAAGCTGTAAAACCAAGTTTTAAACTTAGTCTTGATGACCCTGATGAACTTTATAATTAAAGGGCATCATTTGACCCTAGCTCCTCTAAAAATCCCCCATCAAAATTTTACTTAAATATCCACTGTTTAATTAAACAGTAAATGGATTTAGTATATCTGAGGCAAGGTACAATTCAACTTAAATACTTTATTATGAAAACTAAATCACATTTTATTCGTATACAGGTGTAGGGTATTATATGGTCGGTCTCGCCCGACTATAACTTCTTACTCGTTTTGTTTAGCTTTTGGTGTAATAATAATGTATCGGGAAAAAATTTAAAATTTATAAAACTAAGATGTTTAAAATACACAAGGGTGAAGGGTATATAATATTCGGCACTGCCGAATATAGCACTCTTACGTGTTCAGTTCTAGTTCTAGTTCAGTTCTAGTTAAGTTCTAGTTCAGTTCTAGTTCAGTTCTAGTTCAGTTCTAGTTCAGTTCTAGTTCAGTTCTAGTTCAGTTCTAGTTCAGTTCTAGTTCAGTTCTAGTTCAGTTCTAGTTCAGTTCTAGTTCAGTTCTAGTTCAGTTATAGTTCAGTTATAGTTCAGTTATAGTTCAGTTATAGTTCAGTTATAGTTCAGTTATAGTTCAGTTATAGTTCAGTTATAGTTCAGTTGTAGTTCAGTTATAGTTCTTGTACAGACTGAACATAGGTCTAGAATCCAGATTCTAATTCTGTCGTAATTTCCAAAGTAAGCCAGTCTAATATGCTTGTATATCTATTTTAGTAATGAAATGAATCGTTTATGACAAACAATGTGTTGGTCATTTTGATAATAAAAGCTGGCAATTTATATGTACATATGTATATTAGTTTACGAACAGACCATTTAAAAATGATGACAATAGGCTAAATATATAAAAGAGACCAATTAATGACTTCATATTCTTAGTTGCTCGCCGTATAACAGCATAATTATAAAATCATAAATTTATCGTTATATTTAGGAAATTTAGAATGCGTGCGAAAATAAATATAAAATATTGATTAAATCAAATATTAATTTTAGTAACATTTTGTCATTTTAAATTTCTCACGCAGAAAATAAAATAACAAATTTAAAGTTATCTTATAAGTTAGATTATTAAAATTTAATAATTTAAAAACTATTATATTTTGTACTGTTAGTATTCAGATAAAACAAATAATTAATAAGAATTTTGGAACTTTAAACGTTCGAATAAAAGGTCGAATATTAAACTGGGAAAATATTGATATGTTTTTTTATATTTTTATGAAAATTTTCCATTCCTCACTTAAAGTGTTAACACAGCTCTCCATATGTGAATTGATGCAAATAGAAGCAATCTATGGCTTAAAATTTAATCACACTTTAATCATCGTTGCCATCATCATGTGCTCGATTTAAATCTATGGAAAATTTAACACATGATTGATAAAATCTGAAAAAAAACTAATCGTTTTAACAAACAAATGAATATTTAATGGGTTTTATTGAATTTAATACTTATTAGTGAATACATAAGAATATACATATTTATATGTAAGTTCATATGTATGTCCATTAGAAAATTTAAAATGAAAGCAGACCAAATTAAATGATTCAGGAAGAATAACAACAAACTAAAACTTTTTAAGGAAATTTTAACAGTTGCATTTTTAAAAATAACTTCTACACATCTGCTGTTTAGTCATGTTGTATTAAAAACAATACATTTTTTATTGTTCTCAAGTAATTTACACATTTTATGGGATTTTTTCGTCAATATTGTATTTGTACATTTGTTTTGTGGCAGGAAACTTAATTATTTCCCCAAAAAAATAAAAAATCAAAATCTGTGAGACAGAATTATAAAAAACAAACTAATTCTCAAACTGAAAACTTACCCAATTAGTTTGTATGCGGCACAGACAGCAAAACAACAAAAAAAAGCGTCATACACGTACTAATATTGGTTGTATATATAATGAAGCCGTAAGTTACAAAACACAAAAAAAAACTTGTTTAATTTTATTTTACCAAAATTTAAAAAAATACCTAAACCCCATAACGAAACAATAACAACATTTGTATTATATAAATATTTACTTTTTGTTGAAATGTTTAAAACCAATTTTACTTCCTTAACACAAAATGATTTCCCATAACTAACTAACTAACTAACTAACTAACTAACTAACTAACTAACTAACTAACTAACTAATTAACTAACTAACTAACTAACTAACTAACTAACTAACTAACTAACTAATTAACTAACTAACTAACTAACTAACTAACTAACTAACTAACTAACTAACTAACTAACTAACTAACTAACTAACTAACTAACTAACCAACTAACTAACTTACTAACTAACTAAATAAATAACTAACAAACTAACTAGTTCAGTTCTAGTTCTGTTTTAGCTCTGTTCTAGTTCAGTTCTAGTTAGGTTTTAGTTCAGTTTTAGTTCAGTTCTAGTTCAGTTCTAGTTCAGTTCTAGTTCAGTTCTAGTTCAGTTCTAGTTCAGTTCTAGTTCAGTTCTAGTTCAGTTCTAGTTCAGTTCTAGTTCAATTCTAGTTCAGTTCTAGTTCAGTTCTAGTTTAGTTCTAGTTTAGTTCTATTTCAGTTTTAGTTTAGTTCTAGTTCAGTTCTAGTTCAGTTCTAGTTAAGTTTTAATTCTGTTCGAGTTCAGTTCTAGTTCAGTTGTAGTACAGTTCTAATTCAGTTCTAGTTCAGTTCTAGTTCAGTTCTAGTTCAGTTCTAGTTCAGTTCTAGTTCAGTTCTAGTTCAGTTCTAGTTCAGTTCTAGTTCAGTTCTAGTTCAGTTCTAGTTCAGTTCTAGTTCAGTTCTAGTTCAGTTCTAGTTCAGTTCTAGTTCAGTTCTAGTTCAGTTCTAGTTCAGTTCTAGTTCAGTTCTAGTTCAGTTCTAGTAACTAACTAACTAACTAACTAACTAACTAACTAACTAACTAACTAACTAACTAACTAACTAACTAACTAACTAATTAACTAACTAACTAACTAACTAACTAACTAACTAACTAACTAACTAACTAACTAACTAACCAACTAACTAACTTACTAACTAACTAACTAACTAACTAACTAACTAACTAAATAAATAACTAACAAACTAACTAGTTCAGTTCTAGTTCTGTTTTAGTTCTGTTCTAGTTCAGTTCTAGTTAGGTTTTAGTTCAGTTCTAGTTCAGTTCTAGTTCAGTTCTAGTTCAGTTCTAGTTCAGTTCTAGTTCAGTTCTAGTTCAGTTCTAGTTCAGTTCTAGTTCAGTTCTAGTTCAGTTCTAGTTCAGTTCTAGTTCAGTTCTAGTTCAGTTCTAGTTCAATTCTAGTTCAGTTCTAGTTCAGTTCTAGTTTAGTTCTAGTTTAGTTCTATTTCAGTTTTAGTTTAGTTCTAGTTCAGTTCTAGTTCAGTTCTAGTTAAGTTTTAATTCTGTTCGAGTTCAGTTCTAGTTCAGTTGTAGTACAGTTCTAATTCAGTTCTAGTTCAGTTCTAGTTCAGTTCTAGTTCAGTTCTAGTTCAGTTCTAGTTCAGTTCTAGTTCAGTTCTAGTTCAGTTCTAGTTCAGTTCTAGTTCAGTTCAAGTTCAGTTCTAGTTCAGTTCTAGTTCAGTTCTAGTTCAGTTCTAGTTCAGTTCTAGTTCAGTTCTAGTTCAGTTCTAGTTCAGTTCTAGTTCAGTTCTAGTTCAGTTCTAGTTCAGTTCTAGTTCAGTTCTAGTTCAGTTCTAGTTCAGTTCTAGTTCAGTTCTAGTTCAGTTCTAGTTCAGTTCTAGTTCAGTTCTAGTTCAGTTCTAGTTCAGTTCTAGTTCAGTTCTAGTTCAGTTCTAGTTCAGTTCTAGTTCAGTTCTAGTTCAGTTCTAGTTCAGTTCTAGTTCAGTTCTAGTTCAGTTCTAGTTCAGTTCTAGTTCAGTTCTAGTTCAGTTCTAGTTCAGTTCTAGTTCAGTTCTAGTTCAGTTCTAGTTCAGTTCTAGTTCAGTTCTAGTTCAGTTCTAGTTCAGTTCTAGTTCAGTTCTAGTTCAGTTCTAGTTCAGCTCTAGTTCAGTTCTAGTTCAGTTCTAGTTCAGTTCTAGTTCAGTTCTAGTTCAGTTCTAGTTCAGTTCTAGTTCAGTTCTAGTTCAGTTCTAGTTCAGTTCTAGTTCAGTTCTAGTTCAGTTCTAGTTCAGTTCTAGTTCAGTTCTAGTTCAGTTCTAGTTCAGTTCTAGTTCAGTTCTAGTTCAGTTCTAGTTCAGTTCTAGTTCAGTTCTAGTTCAGTTCTAGTTCAGTTCTAGTTCAGTTCTAGTTCAGTTCTAGTTCAGTTCTAGTTCAGTTCTAGTTCAGTTCTAGTTCAGTTCTAGTTCAGTTCTAGTTCAGTTCTAGTTCAGTTCTAGTTCAGTTCTAGTTCAGTTCTAGTTCAGTTCTAGTTCAGTTCTAGTTCAGTTCTAGTTCAGTTCTAGTTCAGTTCTAGTTCAGTTCTAGTTCAGTTCTAGTTCAGTTCAAGTTCAGTTCTAGTTCAGTTCTAGTTCAGTTCTAGTTCAGTTCTAGTTCAGTTCTAGTTCAGTTCTAGTTCAGTTCTAGTTCAGTTCTAGTTCAGTTCTAGTTCAGTTCTAGTTCAGTTCTAGTTCAGTTCTAGTTCAGTTCTAGTTCAGTTCAAGTTCAGTTTTAGTTCAGTTCTAGTTCAGTTGTAGTTCAGTTCTAGTTCAGTTCTAGTTCAGTTCTAGTTCAGTTCTAGTTCAGTTCTAGTTCAGTTCTAGTTCAGTTCTAGTTCAGTTCTAGTTCAGTTCAGTTCTATATTAGTTTTACTCCAGTTCTTATAAGCCAAAGCAGATGGAATTTATCAAGACTGATAGCATAATAACTGGACACTGTTTGCTAGGAAGTCATACAAGTCGGAATGGACTACATTTCAATGAACAATATCGCAGGTGCAAAGATAGGAAAAAGGAAGCGTTTTTTAATAAAGATTTTGCTGGTCGCGATTAAAGTAGAGAAAAAATGTTTTATATCTAATTAAGAGATTTATACAATTTCTTAAACCAGAAACTTTCTATAATCCCTTTAAATTCTATAATTTCTATTAATAATTATAATTATATAATATTTATTTTTAATACCATTTGAACAAAGTCCAATCGAAAATAAACTCTTCTTGAAATGTGTCATAAAAATAATTAATTTGATTTAATTTTCAAATAAAGAAAATTTTCTATAAATTAAATAGAAAGGAAAAAAACTTTTATTAAAAAAAAACAGAAATTCTTTTGTTGTTGTCATATAGACATAATAAATGACTTTATATCTTTAGAAAATTAAATGTTAAAAAAAATGGCAACAAATTTTGATAGAAAAATATAAATAAATATTGTAAATATGATATAAAATAATGTATATTTAAGTGATATAAATAATAACTACTATGCAGTACTTGTGACTACAAGGAAAGAAAAGAGAAATTATTAAGGCATGTCACAGTTTATAAAGTAAATAGACTAATATTATCATTTATTAGGGACCCCTTTACACAAATACACTTTACATACGTAATGTCTTATAAAAAAAGTAAAATGAATTTTCATCCGTTTAATAGAATAAGAAAAGAAAAGTGATTTTTATTTTTTTAAAGAACAATAACAAAGTAAGATGCAAACAGCTGTTTGACGTGATTGTTTTCATTACATATTGCGTTTAAGCAAAATTTTGACAGATCGTATTACTTGTGTGCTCGTGTAAAGGCAGCATTAATGGTCTTAAATATGATCTCAAGTAATTAACTCAAGGTTATCTAGTTCATTCCAAAGAAAATTTCACCAAAATTTTTAAAATTCCCTGGAAAAGGTGTTGTTAACTTGCTAATGACGCGTTTACCCGTTAGAAACTTTAAATTCTAAAGAATAGTGTCTAACAAATAATAATAAATTAATCTATATTTTTTGTTATTATATAAATATTGATACAAATTAAACATTTTGCTAAATGGTAATAGGTACACACCCTTTTTTTGTTTTTTCGTTAATTTACCGGTAGTTGTTGACTTAAGATTTTAAACAAAATTTTTAAACTCGTGTCATGAAAGTACAATTTTTATTATTTTATAAAAAAAAATATTGTAAATTTAACTTTTTCATAATAGTTACAATTACACAAAAATGTTTATAAACTATTAATAAAAATTTTCAAAATTTTTTCTTTACAATCTTTACTAATCTTTACTCCCTAATATTTCAGTTTTATTTAATATATAATAGTTCATAAACTACAAAACAAATTATTACAAACAATTTAATAATAATTTAAATTATTTTTTTTATTATTATTATTTTTAAAACCTTTAAGCCAACAAGTCAAAATTAAATGACAATTAAATTTAATTATTAATAACAAAAATACCAAAATTAATGAATAAATCACGCGCCGTATTTCATTTTTTTATTTTTGTAATTGTGTAAATAAATTTAATATAAAAAAAAAAAACATTTAAATTAATATTAAATAAACAATAACGAGAAGTTAAACTTGATAAAAAAAGAAGACAACAACAATTTGAGCAAAAAAAAAACTAAAATTGTTTATCATTTCGGAAAAAAAATAACATGTGAATACAAAATTTTGTTGTGAAATGTAGAGTAGCCAGATACTTTAAATAGCAAACAGTTTTGTAGGTAATTATCTTAGAAGTCACTTTCTATAGATAACTAAAGGAAGTTTCTATAAATAAGTGGGATAATAGTCTTTCCTGTAGACAAATGTCAAATGCTCCATTATAGACAATATACATAACCGTGTCTAAGACGACACTTTTCTGAGATAATTGAACTAGAACTGAACTAGAACTGAACTAGAACTGAACTAGAACTGAACTAGAACTGAACTAGAACTGAACTAGAACTGAACTAGAACTGAACTAGAACTGAACTAGAACTGAACTAGAACTGAACTAGAACTGAACTAGAACTGAACTAGAACTGAACTAGAACTGAACTAGAACTGAACTAGAACTGAACTAGAACTGAACTAGAACTGAACTAGAACTGAACTAGAACTGAACTACAACTGAACCACAACTGAACGAGAACTGAACTACAACTGAACTAGAACTGACCTAGAACTGTCAAAAATGGCACTCCACGATAGCGGAATATTTCAAAAAAATTTAATCTAAAATGTCTAAAAAGACACTTTTATCTATCTTCTAAGTTACTTTTCTATAGAAAAAGTAGCTAAGACATATCTCACACATAGAAATTTCCACAAAAAAGTGTGATAAAAACATTTCTGTAGACAAATGTATAAAAAGATACTTTTCTATGGACAAATGTCTAAAGAGACACTTAAAACAGTTGCTTAAATTAGACAGTTTTCTATAGTCTAAGAAGATACCCTAATTAGGTACTTCTCTATAAATAACTAACTAAAGAAGACACTTTTCTACAAAATAAGTTCATAAACTAAGACTTTGACCAACATCGAAAAAAATAGTTTTCTATAGACACCAGAGAATACTTTTCATATATTCTAATATAAGTGTCTAAAAATGATATGTCTGTAATAAGACACTTTTTTACAGACAATTGCTTAAAAGAGAGAGAGAGAGGTTTCTTAGGAGATACTTCCTTATAAATAACTGACTTAAAGGGATACTTTTCTATAAAAAAAGGTTAAAAAACACATATGTCTAATGAAGACTTTTTACGGACAAATAAAAATGTTTATATAGACAAGATTCTTAAAAGAAACTTTTCTCATGACAAGTGCCTGAAAAGAGACTTTACTTATCTATTTGCAAGTGCCTAAAACGACACTTTCCTATAAATTAATTTATAAAGAAAAGTGTATTAAAAGATAGTTTTTTATTGACAGATATTGAAAAATACGCTTGATTGTAGAAGGATTCCTAACTATTCTCTATAAATAATTAACTTATTAAAATACTTTTATATAACTAAAGTTAATAAACAGACCCTTTTTCAGATAAATTTCAAAAAAAAAGATATATAGCTTTTTATAATAACCCTTTTATGTCGGCAAGTGTGTAAAAAGTCACTTTCTTTAGTTATGTTTTGTGAAATAGATTTCTCTATAAATAAGAAAACAATTTTCTATATAAAGAAGGACTTTTTTAAAAAGTCATTCAAAAATCTACTCTTGAAGAGACAAGTATCTAAAAAGACACTTCCAGTAGGCACAAAGTCAATGTTTAAAGAAGACAGTTTACTTTATATACAAATGTCTAAAGAGCAACTTATGTAGACAGATGTGTTCAAAAATCACTTTTTATTAAATGAAAAAAGTTACTCTCGAATAGAC
>NC_060950.1:14687086-14698839 GCF_022045245.1 Lucilia cuprina
AAACAGAAATATATTGAGTCATAACTCCCATAAGCATAATTACACTCAATAACTATGAGTTAGAAACATTGAATTTCTTTTACTTATGAAAATAACTCAAATATCGATCACTTTAAAATTCTTGAAAAAAAGAGTATAAATAATTGTTATTTAATGAGTGTGAGAGTGAATAAATATTTATGAGCATTATTGATAAATGTTAATAAATAATACAAATCACTCTCATCTAAATTGTTCGGTTTTTGGCGTTTTTAGGGTAAATCAACCACTAAAAAGATCATTTAACCAAAATAAGTGGCCAAAACTGATCAGATCAATTACAAATTGAGAGTTCATTAGCGTTCGAAACAACAACAACAACATTAACAAGAAGTGAAACAAACACAAACTTGGACGTTAACGTATTTTTTTTTTACGATATTATTTAATGTTGGTTTTATTATTGTTGTTGATTTGTTGTTAAGTTCTACCTGTAGAAGTTTTATATATGTTTTAAAGTTTGTTTTGCTGGTTCAGCGTTTTAATTGAAACAGAACAAATAAAAAAATACATACAAATCAAAACGGCCAACATTTACGATCAGTTTTAATATCGTTTTTTTTTTTGTAGCATTGTATAAAAAGTACATTTCAATATAAAAGATTTTCAGTTGATTTTTGAAATTTGCAAACGACAGTTGTTAGAACGTTAATGTTATTTAATATAAAATAAAATATTAATTTAATTAAATTAAATGAATTTATAAATATACACTAATACGGAAAAATACTAAACGGTTGTTTAAACGGGTTTTAAGCGGTTTTCACAAGATTTATTTCAAAACTTGAAAAACAAAAATTCATTAACGTTTTTTGTGTGGAAAATTTTTGTATAAGAAAATTTAAAAAAAATTGTAATAATTTATAATAAATAAAACAAATACTTATTAAAAAAACACAATTATAACTAAAAATGGTGTTAAGCAATAAATCGTGGTGTCTATTTTTAATCTTAAGCATAACAAAAGGTGAATATTTTGAAAATTATTTTGAAAACATTTTTTTAAATATATAAATATAAATTTCAAGACTAAAAAGTTATAAATTAAGCAAACATATTATTAAACCCACAAACGCTTTAAAAAGATCTTTTAAATAGCTTTCCTTTGATATACATATATCTGCATAACGAAATATCAACTCAACATATTTCCTAAATACCAAAATTATCTAAAAATTTTAAATATATATATATATATATCTTAATGGATCAATTTTACTGATTTTTAATATCTGATATCAATTGCCTAAAGTACTCAAGTTTGATCAGCCTAATACTTTTGGGATAACGATTTCATTAGATTTTTTTATATCTATTGAATTATATGGATATATATTAGAGTTTGTAGTCTAAGTTAGAGAGACCTTAATTAATGGGACCAACTGTGTTGGTTGTCATTATCTTGCTATTAAAGTACACTCCCTGAAAAACATATCCACATTATACACTATAAGAAAAAGTTTATTATGTTTCGAACAATACTGTAGATACAGTTCTGCAGATCATAGAAGGAAAAATATCAATAAGAGTTAAGAGTAAATTATGACGAATGATCGAAAGATCGGAAATACTTAATCTACTCAAGTCATTCTCAGACATCGTCTAGTTTCTAGACTATAGTTTACACTTTACTAAAAGATTTAGCCTAGTACCTATCTAGTAGTCTCGTCTCAAATATTGTCTTAATATAGTATATAGTCTGACTTCAAGTTTGTCTTAAGCCTCATCTCTAGCTAGTCTCCAATCTACTGTTTTTAGTCCAGTTATTCTCTAGTCAAGTATGTTGTCTCTACTTTAGTGTCCAATCAAGTCTATGGTCTCTAGTCTGCTGTCTTTAGTCTAATCGTATCACTAACTTAGACTCTAGTCTTTTTTCTAGTCGAGTCAAGTATACATAGTCCTAACTAGTTTAAAATCTAGTCTATATTCTAGATTACAATCTATTTCAGTCTAGTTAAGTTTAGTCTGTACTCTAGTTTTTAGTGTAATATTTAGTCAAGTCTCTAATATAATCTCAAGTCTATCCTGTAACATTATAAAGTCTTTAGTCTAGTCACTGATCTTTAGCCTAGCCTCTAGTTTTATTTCTAATTTAGTCTATTTTCACTAGTTTTTTCCCTAGTCTTTTGTCTAACTATTCTCTAGTCAAGTCTATTGTATCTATTTTATCTTCCAGTCTTATTTATTGCCTCGCAAGTTTAGTCCCTAGTTTTTCTATTGTCTTCAGTCTAGTATTAAGTACAATCTTTATTCTAGTACCAATTATCGTCTTAAGTCCGTAGTCCAGTCTTTAGTCTATTCTCTAGTAGAGTCTCTATACTATAGTCACTAGTCGAGTCTCTAGCTAGTATCGAGTCTTTTGTGATTTCTAGTCTATAGTCTAGTATATAGTCCAGTCTCTAGTTTAGTCTATTGACTAGTCGAATATCATCACTTTGTCTAGTACATCAAGTCTAGTTTTTACTTATATGTCTATTGTCTCTAGGCAGTAGTTTTTAGTTTTCAGTCTAGTCTGAAGTCTAGTATAGTCCGTAGTATAGTTTAATCTTTAGTCGAGTCTCTACAAAAGTCACTATTCTAGTAACTAGCAGTTTAGTTTCTAGTTGAATGTCTTGAATAGTCCAGGCTCTAGTTTAGTCTCTAGACTAGTCGAATATCTTTACTTTAGTCGTTCGCCTACAGTATTAAGTCTGGTCATTAGTCTTCATGTCTGTTGTCTCTAGTCAGTAGTTTTTAGACTTCAGTCTAGTCTCAAGCCTAGTAGTATTAGTCCGTAGTATAGTCAAGTCTTTAGTTTAGTCTCTTCTCTAGTCTCTACAATAGTCACTAGTCTTGTCTTTACTGCAGTTTTGTCTCTAGTCAAGTCTTTATTGTCTGTAGTCTAGTCTTTAGTCTAGTACTTATTTAGATTCTTGTCTAGTACTTTGTCTACAGTCTGCAGTCTATTGTCACTAGTTTTTTCTTTAGTCAAATCCATTGTCTTTATTTTATTGTCGAGTCTAATCTATAGTCTTGTCTGGTCCCTAGATTCGAGTAATTTGTCTTTAACCTAGTATTTGGTCTATTCTATAAACTAGTCCCTCTTATAGTTTCTATTCTCGTCTCTGGTCTGCTCCGTAGTTTCTAGTCTACAGTGTAACCTCTAGACCAGATATACGCAACCATTTTTGGTCGGCGGCAGCGGCTTGTTATAGAAAATGTTGGTGGCGGTCGATTTGCCATAAGAATTTAAATTAGTGGCAACTCCGTTCGAATTGGTTATATTAATTTCTAAAATATATGTGCGATTCCAATCTTTATCATCGGATACATTATAGCCGGCTTAGATGTTGAACCGAAAGATGTCGGCAGTGGCGCTGCTTGCAAAATATCAACGGCGGCCAGCCGCCAACGATTTGAGCCGTCTCGGCTTGTATCTCAGCTCTAGACTAGTCTCTAGAATAGTCTTTAATCTAGTCTCTAGTCTATTCTCTAGTCTAGTCTCTAGTCTAGTCTTTTATATAAACAGTAGTCTATTCTCTAGTCCATCAATCAAGTTTGTAGTCTAACCTCTAACCTAAACCCTCTAGCCTAAAATCTTTAGTTAAAACCTATTGTCTCTAGGCTACTTTTTATTCTTGTCTTTCGTGTCTCTAGTCTACTCTTCAGAATTGATTAGCATCTTGTCTATTATATGCTCCAGTCGGTTTTCTTATCTAGTCTTTAGTTAAGTATCAAGGCTTACTATAGTCTAGTCTAAACTCTTGTCTACTACATAAGTTCTATTTAGTGACTAGTTTTTAATATTAGTCTAGTATTCAGTAAAAATTAGGCAATGACTTTCAATTGTAATAACTTACATACTTTTCAATGAATACTGCATATGGTCTGGATTACATAGAAGTAGTCTAATCAGGTCTTACTAATAATGTGTTATATACTTTCTTATTCTTTCTTTAAAGCTATAGATGTATGTCATGTCATTTACAACGAATTACTTGTAAGCGTTTGTATTGAGTAAATGCTTCCAATGACATTACCGTTTTAAAATAATAACTTAAAATACAGTTGTGTAAGTAAGTTTAAGCATTTTAACCCCTTACATGGTAATGAAAGTTTTTGCTGGGTATTTGGACGAGTCTTTAGTCATTTGTTAGCAATTCTAGTCTAGACGATTTCCTAGTCTTATATACTCTGCATAAATTTTTTTCGAACAAAATTATTTATAATATAAAGTATTTATAGTTTAATATGATTTTTGTACTTTTTTTTAAATAAGTTTTATTTAATAAACTTTAAAATAAATTAAATAAATTATCAGTTTCAGTGTTATCATTATTTTAAAACAATCTTCAGTCATAAATTCTAAACGAAACATTGAAGAATAAATTAACAAATTAGACATTAAACGTGTCGGACGTAGTTAATATTTATTTTTATTTATATAAAAATTAATAAATTATTGTTTAAATAATAATTAGATTAATGAAACAAAAAATAGAATTTTGTTCAAATCTTTTGGTATTTTTTTTTCCTGATCTGATATAAATTATATTTTTAGACAAAATTGTTTAAAGAGTTTTATACTCTATAATTTACAATATTTGCAATATTGTAAATAATTGTTTGGTGTTTTTTTTTTCAAGATTGTTGTTAAGGAAACATATTTATTAAATAATTACATTTTATATTTCAATAACAATGGCGAAAGTAAATTTTTATTAATCTGTTCCTTTCTTTCTTTCTAATCATTTTGCAATAACATCAACACCTGCAGATATAACTTATATCCGTGTTTGGTGAATTTAAATCTGGTGTCGGCAAAAAACTCTTTTATGAGCTCTTTGCAATATATCTCACTATGTATTAATTTTTGCCCTACCCTACGGCCATAGATTAAATTCACATTTTACTCATTAAATTTGCTTCATAAATTCATTAGCGTTAGTTGAGACCACTCAATCAAATGAATAATAAATTGAAAAATATTCTATTCTTTTAGAAATAAATAAACTTTAATATTTTATTAGCAAATTAATTATTTTGTCACAAATTGTTTGGTTTAAGTTTAAAAGTTATAAGTCCCCGAAAAATATTGGTCCAACACCCACCGATCGACTCAAAAACACTTTGCGAGTTTCTGATTAAGTCATGTCCGTCCATCCGTCTGTCTGGCTGGCTGTCTATGTAAACCTTATGCCCAAAGTACAGGTCGAAATTTTCAAGATATTTTGATGAAATTTGGATCATACGGCCCAATGACAAATCCTATTAAAAAGGGTTGAAATCGGTCCATTATTTACCTAGCACCCATACAACTCCACCCCCATCGGAAATGGCTCAACAAAAATCGGCAAAACTTAGTTCTATTTACATATTAATAATACTACTACCGATTTTCGCAATTATCGGACATTATTTGACCTTAGCCTCCATACAAAGTCCCCATCAGAAAAGACCTTGAAGGTTAATAAACTCAAGTATCACTATGAAATCCATTATACATAACTCATGTAACAAAATTTTGTAAGTATAGGCCCACATATATCTTTGCCCCAATGATGTAGGGTATCATATGGTCGGTCATGCCTGACTATACTTTCCTACTTGTTTTTGTATAAAAACTCATTACGACAACAAAATGTTTTCATGGGTTGGTTCCCTCTGTTTTAGACCGATTTTGCTAATTTTTTTAATAGAAATCTTGTCGTTAAAGAAGATTTGGATTTGGAATCATCTGAAAATTGAGTTCAACAAACAAGTAATAAAACAACCAACGACTCTGCTATCTATAAGGATCCACAACTTTACATTTCATTTCATAATTTTTGCTGAAATATTGAAGTCAAGTACAAATCGAGCTCAAATCAAGACCATTTAGGGATTAATTAAGTTTTTAACATTTTGCAATTAGTCTTATTTTTATCTTTATTCAGGTCTGGCTTTGAATTTTTTTGAATTTATGGAATCGGGATTTTTTGGTACTTTTTTAAAAGGTACTTTTTGAATTTTCTATAATATTCAAACTAGAAACATGATTTTTGGTATGTAGAATCCTGATCATGTGAGAGCCTATAAAAGAGAATGTTTTTGATACTATTTCGTTTTTCAAAAGGTACTTTATGAATTTTCTATAATAATGTAGAGTCGAAATTAGATGAAAATCCATAAAAGGAAACTTTTTGGTACTTTTTTCATTTTTCAAAGAGTAATTTTTAAATTTTCTATAATATTGAACCTTGAGACATGAACCTTTAGGTATGTGGAGCCCTGATTATGTGTGAACATATAAAGGGGAACTTTTTGGTACTGTTTCGTTTTTAAAAGTTAACTTTTTGAATTTTCTATAATAATGAATCTAAATTAAATTCCGATTAAATATGTAGAATCGAAATTAGGTGAAAATCCATTAAAGGGAACTTTTTGGTAATTTTTTTTTCTTTTAAAAGGCACTTTTTAAATTTTCTATAATATTCAAACTAGAAACATGATATTGGGTAGGTAGAGTTCTGATCATGTGAGAGACTATAAAAGGGGATGTTTTGGTACATTTTTTGTGTTTCAACAGGTACTTTTTGATTTTTATACCCTACACCACTATAGTGGGGAGGGTATTATACGTTTGTGCTGATGTTTGTAATTTACAAAAATATTGGTCCAATACCCACCTTAAAGTATACCGATCGATTCAGAATCATTTTTTGAGTCGATTAAGACATATCCGCCTGTCCGTCTGTCCGGCTGGCTGGCTGCCCATGTAAACCTTGTGCGCAAGGTACAGGCCGCAATTTTCAAGATAATTTGATGAAATTTGGATCAAGAATGTTTTTTGGCACAGGGACGAAGCCTATTGAAAATGGTTGAAATCGGTCCATTATTTCACCTAGCCCCCATACAACCGTACCTCCCGATTTGAACATTTTATGCCATAATTACGTCAAATATTCTATTATCTCTCTAAAAATTGGCATAAATAAGTTTTACATAAGTATAAATGACACTGCAGATTTTCGTAAGGATCGGCCCTTATTTGACCCTAGCCCCCATACAAACTCCCCTTCAAAAAATGTCTTAAACGTCTAAAATTGACTTGTAACCATTTGTATCGCAATGAAACTCAACAAAACTAACTGTTATTTTCCCAAATTTACCGAGGATCGGCCCATATTTGACCTATATAAAGCCTCATTTAGAAATTTTAGTTTTTTTATCAATAAATTGCTTAAATATTTTGGAATTATGGTAATATTCAACGTAAAAGTTTCGTTAAAAAAAAATAAAAATTTTAAAAATATACTCATGGTGTAGGGTTTATAATAAACTTAGGTGTGTAGAGCCCTGATTATGTGTGAACCTAGGGGGATTTTATTTTGGTACTTTTTATACCCACCCTCAAAAAAAGATATATTAATTTTGTCATTCCCTTTGTAACACATCAAAATATTAGTCATAGACCCACATAAGTATAGATATATTCTGGGTCCTTATTAAATTCTAAGACGATCTAGCCATGTCTGTCTGTCTGCCTGCCTGTCAAAAGCACGATAAAGTCCAATAGGAACCAGATAGAGGATTGAAATTTTCCACAAATGTTCTCTATATTTAAGGTTTGTTTGATATTGAAAATGGGCAATATCGGTCCACGTTTTCGGATAGCCCCCATACAAATGGACCCCCGAAAAACAGCTTTAAAATCTCTCTACCAAATATATTGAGGATCGGTCCATAAGAAGAAAAAAATTGTGTAAAAAGGGGAAATTCAGAAACCCTCCTATAAACGAATATTTTTCTCTACTTTAGTTCAGTTAAAACTTTAGACAAAACCATAAATTTATAATTAATTACTCACACTGAATATTTAAAGAAAATGTGGTGTCAGTGTTTTTAGATAAAAGTGGGTTTAACCACTTTTAAGCGGTTTTAGAAGTGCATTTTGTTTTTTGGCCAGATTTAAGATCAGACTGAGAAACCAGTTATTTGAAAGTGTTTTTTTTCGCTTTGTTTTGTTTATAAACAAATTTAAATATTAATTTGTATTCCTTATATGAATAGGTTTTGTTGTTATGTTATGATTGGTTTAGAAATTAGAACTTGTTTTTTTTTTGCTTATTTAAATATAGTATTAAATTTGACATTGAATTTTGATTTTGTTAAATAGAACAAAAAATAATAAAAAGAGTTATTAAATTTCATTAGTTCATTTCACCTTTTAAGAAATAAAACAAAACAGACAATAAATTTGGTTTTAAACACTTTGATGGGAAGTAATTATTTACGGCAATTTATGATCGAAAATGAGTAATCATTTATTAACCCTTTAAAGGCAAATTAGATTTATAATAAATTCGCCATAACTCAACAGTGAAAAAAAATTTCGAAAAATTCACATGATTACAAAAAATAAAATTATACATTTTATTTTAGTAAAATATATTAAATTATTAAAGTCAACTAAACTGGAGCAAACTTCAGCATAAAGAAAAAAATGTTAAATAACATTTATTTTTGAATCCATTGGTAAATTAACACCTTTAATAAAAAAAACCAAATAAACTTTTTTGTTGACTTGTATAATTTAATTTTATTTTTCTTTTACTCATGTAAAACGTATTCCACACAACACGTTCTCAATTTGAATGTGATTGTGAAAAAAACTACCTGACAGACAAAAAAAAATGGCCTTGAATATATGTACTTATATAAAAAATATCATAAAAAAAGAAAACTCTATAACTCTAAAAAATTATACAAACAAAAATTCCCAAGTTTAAACAAAAAATAACAGAACTTTTTTTAAATAATTCATAAAGTTTTCTATTACTTCTGCAACACAAAACATCAGCGAAAACTTCAAAATGTACCGCCAAATTGCATAGGTCTGCTTAATTTAAATCCCCTAATATAATGCGAAAGTGTGACTTGCCTTTTAAAATACAATTTCTTTTTTGCTTTTTGAGCTAAAAAAAAATAAAATTAATTATAAAATAACATATAACCAAATAATTAATTAATAAAATCAAATCAATCAAAATATGTATTTAAAATTGTAGGGAATTTTATCATGCATGTGCTCAAACACCATTAATTTTCCTTTTTTGTTTTCTAACTGAACAAAAATGTGAAATTTATTCATGTCACCCATGATAAAGTCCAATTGTGGTTACGACATCAGTTTTAGAAATGCAAAATACTCAAATACCCTACATATTTGAAGAAAATTAGAACAGAACTAGACCAGAACTAGAACAGAACTAGAACAGAACTAGAACTAGAACAGAACTAGAACAGAACTAGAACAGAACTAGAACAGAACTAGAACAGAACTAGAAAAGAACTAGAAAAGAACTAGAACAGAACTAGAACAGAACTAGAACAGAACTAGAACAGAACTAGAACAGAACTAGAACAGAACTAGAACAGAACTAGAACAGAACTAGAACAGAACTAGAACAGAACTAGAACAGAACTAGAACCGAACTAGAACAGAACTAGAACACAACTAAAACACAACTAGAACAGAACTAGAACAGAACTAGAACAGAACTAGAACAGAACTAGAACAGAACTAGAACAGAACTAGAACAGAACTAGATCACAACTAGAACAGAACTAGAACAGAACTAGAACAGAACTAGAACAGAACTAGAACAGAACTAGAACAGAACTAGAACAGAACTAGAACAGAACTAGAACAAAACTAGAACAGAACTAGAACAGAACTAGAAAAGAACTAGAAAAGAACTAGAACAGAACTAGAACAGAACTAGAACAGAACTAGAACAGAACTAGAACAGAACTAGAACACAACTAGAACACAACTAGAACACAACTAGAACACAACTAGAACACAACTAGAACACAACTAGAACACAACTAGAACAGAACTAGAACAGAACTAGAACAGAACTAGAACACAACTAGAACAGAACTAGAACAGAACTAGAACAGAACTAGAACAGAACTAGTACTGAAATTAAACCGAAGTTTGAAAAAGACTAAATTCTTTTAAAACAACATTAAAGTATGTATGTATGAATTGGGAAGATCATAATTTCCGGGAACTCTACCAACAACTAAATAAAAACATTTTATCTTAATTCTCTTATAAAACGTCATCATATAAATAATATAACAAAATATCAAATACCTGCTGCCAACAAAATACATACAATTTCAATTAAATGTGACAAACAGTTTGATTATTTTACTTGAATGAAATTGACATTTCTATGATTAAATTTTAACGATAATACCAGTAATCAAATGAAAAATATGTATTTAAGCAATTTTTAATA
Organism: Lucilia cuprina; assembly: GCF_022045245.1. Taxonomy (NCBI): domain Eukaryota; kingdom Metazoa; phylum Arthropoda; class Insecta; order Diptera; family Calliphoridae; genus Lucilia; species Lucilia cuprina. The sequence continues at coordinate 14,697,400 of NC_060950.1, forward strand.
TATTTTCAATTATGTCCAAATGCACTAGCTAATTCTTATTATTTATTTATTTATTTATTTTTTTTTGTGTTTGCGAAAAAACGTGAACATCACTTATTTGCATCTTCACTCCCCTGAAGAGATGAATTGAAAAAAATCCTCATTGCAATTAAATTTTAATTCAAATTTACCGGTTTTTTGTGCGCATTCAGCAGCACGTTTCAGAATACAATCTTTTGTAGAAGTTCATAAAAAAGTATTTTGTATTTTATAAATTCTAACTGGTTTTTCTGTTTTTATTTAAAATTTAAATCCATGTACTTTTCATTTAACACCAACTGTTTATTTAAATTGCTAATAATTAAAAAAAATCAATTTTTATATAAAGTTTATAATATAAAAATTTTCCATTTGTTTCATCCTCAATATTCAGAAATAAAAAGTCGGCTCTAAAGTAAACAATAATTCCGATTTGAATAAATATAATCTACGATCGAAGTGGCAGCTTATTAGAAGGATTCTTCATTATCAAACATTTGATATAATTGCTTTATCATCAATTTTATCAATTGTTAATTTTAATCACTTTAGCTCCTAATGGATTAAAACTTACACTTCAAATGACGTTTTATTTTAATAACTCTGGGTTTTTCTGTTTTTTTTCTAACTCCTGTAGCATGTAAATTAATATTTATTAACACAATATTTTGAATATTAATTATTAATATTTTACTACAGTAATAGTATATTTTATTATTAGAAGTCAGTGCCTACTACTATGTAGTATATCTACAGATTAGTATTTATTTGTGTAAAACATTATGTGGGATATTTTTTTTTCATACTTATTTTTTTATAACTTTTGCTATACGATATAAGTTATTAAATATATAAAACTAAAAAAAGAACAACACCTTAAAAGAAACATTTACTAAAGACAGTTAATAATCTAGAGTCAAATAAATATAAAGAAATTTTAAATAAATTTACATTACTGCGAAAAACAGGTCTTTATTTGTTTAAAACACAAAGACGTTTAATTTAAGAGCCTAACAAAGAAAAATCCCACACTTTAATAAGTTTACTGAATAATTTATTTATTATTTAATTCAATTAAATATATTTATTCAATTATTCATTGTTAAGTCTACGTAATGTCTCTGTTGATATTTAGAGTAAAGCAGTATAACGATTAAAGGAGCTGCTACTGTTATTACAATCATAAAATAATTATGAATCTTATCAGTAATATTTGCTACTGGAAATTTCCATCACATAGAATTTATCACAAAATCATCAATTATGTATAAATAAAACTCACTAACGAAACGGAGGTCAATAACATCAAGAAAATACAACTGAACTAGAACTGAACTAGAACTGAAGTAGAACTGAACTAGAACTGAACTAGAACTGAACTAGAACTGAACTAGAACTGAACTAGAACTGAACTAGAACTGA
>NC_060950.1:14698939-14702343 GCF_022045245.1 Lucilia cuprina
TGAACTAGAACTGAACTAGAACTGAACTAAAACTGAACTAGAACTGAACTAGAACTGAACTAGAACTGAACTAAAACTGAACTAAAACTGAACTAGAACTGAACTAGAGCTGAACTAGAACTGATCTAAAATGTCAAGATTTTAAAGTAGGCCTTTAATTATTTAAACAAAAAATTTACGTACTAATGATTCCAAAATATTTTCTCATCTTTTCAGTCAGTCATGGCCAGCTAATGTGTTATGTCTGTGAAAATTGTGCCCAAGTCACCGTAGAAACACCACAATTGGAATGTAATGAAGATTATTTTAATACTGGCGGATCAACAGATTCATCCGTACAGACAACAACAGAAATTCCAAAGACATCCCCAGGTATAACCGAAGACAGTGACTTAACAACAAAAGAAGATACAACTCCCACAACTGTAACAACAGAAGAGCCAACAACAATTACAACAACAACTGAAACGACCACTGAAAAAGTAACCGAAACTACCACAGAAATATCAACAGAATCAACATCCGAAGAAATTGTTGAAACTACACATGGATCTACAACTTCTACAGTGGCACAACCCCCAACACCACCTACAGTAGGACCACCTATGACTACCACAGGTATACCAACACCACCTAATCCTGGTACTGTTAAGCCCCTAGATGATGTAGAAAGTTTAAACAATCATAGTTTGGCGCATGAACAAAACGTAGGTAAGGATGAAGTTGAAAGTGTTGAAGTTGAACATGCCACCACCAAAACCTATAAACCATCAGCGGAATTTAGAATACGTCAATTAAGATCAGTCAGTGATGTAACCTATCATTGTTACAAAATCCATGCCACAACAGGTGAGTTAACCATTTATTTAAAAAACCTAAGAAAACTTTAACATATTGCGTTATTATTTCAGTAAATGGCACCATGGTGGTTAATCGTGGTTGTTCTCGTGTTCAAACTATGGAATCCGTCTGTGGTCAATGGGAAGCCCAACATCCTAATGAACAAGTTAATAAATGTTATCCCTGTTCTCGCACCAAATGTAATGGCAGTTCTGCTCTGAATGTATCAATAACCGCTTTAATTGTTGCTGTAGTGGCAGTGTTCATACACCGGAAATAAACCAGTGATAAACTAAAAAATCCGTTTTATTCATAAAGCAGGATAATAGGAAATCTTTAGATCAGGTTTTCAAACATGTACTTAAAGGGCTTTAAATCTCAAAGCTTTATTACAAAGTATTTAGACAGACTTTAAGCAAAAATGTTAAATATTAACTCGTTTTTGGCTTTCAATAACCATATTAAATTTTTATGAACAAAATTTGTAATAAAAAAACACTTAATTAAGGACAAATAATATATGATCCTAAAACCAAAAATATTTTATTTCACCAAAAAAAATCAGAAGTATTTGTTATGAAATTATCCCATTTAAACAAACAAACGAGACAAAAATTATGTATGAAGCCATTCTACAAACAAAACTATTCGAATTATTTTATTTTTTACTTAAAAATTGTTTTTTATTATAATTACATTTAGTTTTATTTTATAAGCTTATCATTAATCTAAGTATAAATTCTTTAAAAATGTGTAAAAATAAATGTTTTAAATAATTTACTAAAAAACTAAATCTCCGAATAAAATTAACTGATTTTAGTAATGAAATTTCAGAACTATTAAAAAAACTGTACTAGAATAGAACTGAAGTAGAACTGAACTAGAACTGAACAAGAACTGAACTAGAACTGAACTATAACTGAACAAGAACTGAACTAGAACTGAACTAGAACTGAACTAGTACTGAACTAGAACTGAACTAGAACTGAACTAGAACTGAACTAGAACTGAACTAGAACTGAACTAGAACTGAACTAGAACTGAACTAGAACTGAACTAGAACTGAACTAGAACTGAACTATAACTGAACTAGAACTGAACTAGAACTGAACTAGAACTGAATTAGAACTGAACTAGAACTGAACTAGAACTGAACTATCTTCGAAAATTTAATATCATTTACTTGTGTTCAGTTGAAATCTTTTCAGTTGAAATATCCATTAAACATTAATTTCGGTAAAAATTTCTTAAAAAAATTAACAAAGATAAAATTAAATTAAAAAAAAGTAAAATATTATCTAAGGGGACACCCGGGTTTGAACCGGGGACCTCTCGATCTGCAGTCGAATGCTCTACCACTGAGCTATATCCCCACTTGAATGAACCCAGCAAAAAATTAAAAACGAATATATGTATGTGTGAATTATGCACATCACTCACATATACAATCTAATATTCACATAAAGAATTATTACAGTAAAAACCACAAACATATAAGCATGAGTATGAAATAATACAGTTGTCCCTAGATTTACGTCGCTAAATGGTTTATTTCAAATACAATTTAAGATAACGGCTTCCACTTTTTAAATTAAATTTATAAACATAGACAAATAAAAAATCAGTATAAAGATCTTTTATTTTTTACAATCACTGACTTCGTAGTCAATTAAGGGACTATTGTATAAAGATTAAAAAAAATCAATCATACGCAACCAAACACACATACATGAATATCCATAAGCAATCGAACCCTTCAGCGTATGAGTATTGACGTGGAAAATAAACCATATTCATACGCCCCAGTTAGATTTTCAATTATTTTTGCAAAAATGTTTTTATCAATGTGTTCATAACTACATATGTATGCCTATTACACTACATTTGATAAAGAAAATATAAAATTTTTTCATAAAAATAAAAGCATACTTTATGGATTGATTTTTATTGAAAACAAAAATATTATTTTATTTTTGTTTTCAACAAAAAACGCCATTGAGCGATATACAGTTAAATGCACAGATAAAAATGTCTGTTATGGAGTAAACAACCCGAAGAGTCTGAATATTAGTATATATTTTTGTTTATCACTATAATTATGAGTATTGCAACACTCTGTAATAGAATTGTTAACATATTTATGTTTATTTTTATTCGGTTTTTTCGTCTCTTCTGATAAGACAATTGTGTAAAAAAGGGCGCTCATCAGAAATAGACATTGATAAAATATGTCATTAAAACATTGAAAACAATGCATAATTTATTGATTTTGTTATGAATATTACTGTTTTTTTATTACTATAGCCAAGCCTTTGCTTTATAAAACACTCATTCGGAGTAAACAATGAAAAATTCAAGGTTAAAAAATCAGATATCAGATTTTGTTCGGATTTAATACAATTTAATTTGTGTTCTAGTTCTGTTCTAGTTCTGTCCTAGTTCTGTTCTAGTTCTGATCTAGTTCTGTTCTAGTTCTGTTCTAGTTCTGTTCTAGTTCTGTTCTAGTTCTGTTCTACTTCTGTTCTAGTTCTGTTCTAGTTCTGTTCTAGTTCTGTTCTAGTTCT
>NC_060950.1:14702443-14703780 GCF_022045245.1 Lucilia cuprina
TCTAGTTCTGTTCTAGTTCTGTTCTAGTTCTGTTCTAGTTCTGTTCTAGTTCTGTTCTAGTTCTGTTCTAGTTCTGTTCTAGTTCTGTTCTAGTTCTGTTCTTTTTTTATAACACATACACTAGTTATTTTACAAGACCTTAAAAAAATGGTTTTTGTTGACAAGTTTTTGGAAAAAATCCCTCTAATTTAGAGCTGCTTAAACAATATATCATAATGTTTATTATTTAATTAATTTTTATTAAACTAACTCCACCTAAAGTCACTATCATTCAACATTCCCTGAACTTAATACAATTAAAACACTTTTTATAACTCAATTATAAACTGCAAAATATAGAAATTTTCCCAATCGAATTCTTAGAATATATATGTAGATACTGGAAACAATATATCGGGTTGATTTTGAGGATCAAGTTGATTTTATAGATAAGAACGTAATATAAAAATATATACTATTTTTTATTGTGTACTTCCTTTATTGGAACCCACACCTTGCAAGATAAAGTACTTAATGTTTATTATACTACCATAACTATAACAGATATAATTGATAATATTTTGCAATAAATTAAAGAATATTTTATCTGTAAGAGGATGTTTCACGTTCGATTAATATAAAATATAGATTTTGATTTTTTGGTCAAAAATTTTAATTAGAAAAACAATTTTAATAAGAAAGAATATGCAACTACTAAATGGTTTTTCTACGTTAATTTGTCTATTCTGATTCATTTAACGAATTCCAAAATAATAAAAACAAGTTATACATAAATACTTATAATACATACGTTATGAATGAAAATGTCTTATCAATCTTCACCGACATTTTGACCACTTTGGTTAAAAAAAAATTAAAAAAATAAAGCTTTTTAATTTAAAGATAATAATTCGCCAAGACTATACATGACTGCAGCCGTATTCCACTGGTTTCAAGTTGTCTTTTTCTAGATCGCTTCTAAGAAAACTTATTGAAATTATAATTCCCTGATAACATTTTTTATGAAACTCACAGAACTGGGTGAAGTTGTGGTGGTTTTATTAATATGTGTAATTTAAAAATTTGTCTGGGATTTTTTAATAGCCTATCAAAAGAGGGGAATTTTCACGAAACTAATTCTTAGTACAGGAAAAGAGCACGTACAAAGCTAGAGTATACAGACTAACAAAAAATTATAACAGAAATAAAAACGTATTAGAAAAAAGTAGAACAGAACTAGAACTGACTAAAACAGAACTAGAAGAGAACTAAAACAGAACTAGAACAGAACTAGAACAGAACTAGAACAGAACTAGAACAGAACTAGAACAGAACTAGAACAGAACTAGAACAGAACT
>NC_060950.1:14703880-14705803 GCF_022045245.1 Lucilia cuprina
TAGAACTGAACTAGAACTGAACTAGAACTGAACTAGAACTGAACTAGAACTGAACTAGAACTGAACTAAAACTGAACTAGAACTGAACTAGAACTGAACTAGAACAGAGTTTAAATAGGACTAAAACTAAACTAGGCGAACAAACTTATCTTATTGTATTTAATTAAGGAAAATGATTCATGAATTCACATACTTATATGTACTAATTAATGGTTAATAAATAAATAATTGAATTGTAATCTTATCATTAAAACAATGGATATTTTCAATACGATATTCTTAATATTTTCAGTGCAATTTCTGTGAAATTTTTGCAATTTTAAAATGTTTCAGCTATGCACAGCAGATATAAATATTATATTAAAAAAGTTTATATTTCTTGCTATATACAAATAACAAAATAATATTTAGATTAAATTCGACAAATGCCAGGGCAAAATCGGAGTTCCGATCTTAAAAAGGAAAAGGATAAGTTTGAGTCTTGCAACAGATTATTTTCAGTAAATCTGTGGCGACGAAGAACTAATTATGTTTGTATTATAAGTAATTATGGCCTCTAGTTTTATATCGGTTCAATATAAAGTGATTGGCCTATGTCAATAATAAAATATTAATGATAAGTAATATCAATAAATATGGCTAATATTTATTTAATGCAAACAATAATTGTTCTCAATTACTTAATTAAGTATCGGATTTCAATTCAGTAGCAGTATAAATAAGGACAAGTACATAAATACATAGTATGACTATAAACAATAGGGCGTTTCAACGACAATTGAATCTTCGCTCTAGACTGACTTGGGTCATATTCTTCCAAAGATTTTCAACAGAGCGACAGCCATATCGAGCCATAATTAAGATGTAACAACAACAACAACTATATTTGGGATTTATCGATAAACTTTAGACTGTTTGTAACCCAAACTTTATACTAGGTATTCTTAACAAATTGAGACCAAATATTGGCACTTTAAATCCAAATCAATTTAATTACCCTGCAGTTTTAAAACATAAAAGACTGACCATATGATCGACATCATGTAATTAAAGTCCTGAAGAGAAGATTATTAAGTAACTACTAATATTTCTTATTGGTAAAACAATTTCTTGCATCGATATTGAGTTTTAAATATCACTAACAGATATTATGATAAGAACAATAATAATGTTAACAAAAATATATAAACAAAATATAATATTCAATTAAACTTTCTATGCATATGATTAAAATATATTTTATAGTCTCGATAATTCTTATCATAAAAAAACAACAAAATTAGAAAACTTTTTAACACCTGACTACTCATTCACATTTCATAACACAGCTACAAGAAAAATAACAAAAAACATTAACTTGTGAATTAATAACATGAGATAATTTAAGTTTCCATAATACCCATCCATCTAAATGTTTAAACATTTATATGATGCTTATCAACGTCAATTATAAATAGTTAAAAATTATTTTCAATCGAAAATTTTACAATCACATTTTTTTAAAAGTTGCCCACAATTATTTATTATTTAGAAATCTTATTCTTGTTTCAATTTAATTGTAGAACATTTTCTTATGATCATAGTACAACTTAAAAACCATGTCCATAACATTAGTTTCTTATAGAATGTATCTCCGATCAACATTTTTATTGAAAACAATTTATAGTTCAAGTGAACTAGAACTGAATAAGAACTCAACTAGATCTAAACAGAACTAGAACTGAACAAGAAAAGAACTAGAACAGAACTAAAACAGAACTAGAACAGAACTAGACCAGAACTAGAACAGAACTAGAAAAGAACTAGAACAGAACTAGAAACAGAACAGAAACAGAACAGAAACAGAACAGAAACAGAACAGAAACAGAACAGAAACAGAACAGAAACAGAAACAGAACAGAAACAGAACAGAAACAGAACAGA
>NC_060950.1:14705903-14719916 GCF_022045245.1 Lucilia cuprina
AAACAGAACAGAAACAGAACAGAAACAGAACAGAAACAGAACAGAAACAGAACAGAAACAGAACAGAAACAGAACAGAAACAGAACAGAAACAGAACAGAAACAGAACTAGAACAGAACTAGAACAGAACTAGAACTGAACTAGAACTGAACTAGAACTAGAACAAAACTTAAACAGAACCAGAACTGTCTGTTGGTACAACAGCAAAACAACATTAGCCACACACCTGACACATATTACCTTGTGTGTGTGTTGTTTTACGCTACAATAAAGTGAGTTGAAATAATTTTCATTTAGTTTATAACATAATATGTATAAGTATTTCACTTTATGTAGAATAATGTAGTTATGTTTTTGTGAATCAAATTGAAATTTGTAAATCTTGTCTTGTATTGCAGGTTTTTTTCTTTTTACTCATTTAACAAACTGTAATTTTACTGATTTGTCATAATATAGTCATGTATAATAAACAATATTATGATAAATAAAAAATATTATGATAAAACACTTCAACAGTATTTAATCATAATATGATTTTTTTAAATTCATACAATAACCATAATATATGCGTAATATTAAACATAATATGTTGCTCTTAGAACAACGTTAACACAACCATGATTTTTCTCAGCTTATAGATCTAAACTAGAACTAATCTAAAACTGAACTAAACTAAAAAATTTTCCATGAATCAATTGCAACATTTCGATTATTAAAAGTTTATTAACTTTATTGACAACAATTAAGTAATGTAAATATGACTCACATTTTATATATAATAACTTTGTAAAAAGTTGTATTTTATATTGTAGACAGGATGTATGTTATCACTTGTAAAGGTATTAAGACAACACAGCAAAAACTTACAATTTAAAGAAATGAGTTAAAAAGCTAATTTCTGCTACTTACACATTTACGTTTTAAGTCATTGTGATGACTTTGGAGGTAATATCGCTTACAAAATTAATACTTAAATAAGTGCATACATATTGGGAGTTAACAAGTAGTTTTATTTTGCAGACTTTAAAAATCATCAAAAATAAAAATTACCCTTAATAATCATTATGATCTTTTTATTGATATATTTGTAATAATTTCGTAGAATTTTCTTTTAATAAAATTTTTACCATTTAAAAAGAATTCTATTTTTATTAACTTTATATATCTTTTTTTATTGTTTAAAGCAGAGACCATATTAAATTTGTATCAATTTAGCTAAAACGCAAACAAAACCCTTGTCTTATCTAATTATAATTTGGGTAATTTTTTTCGCATATTTATTTAACTCTTTTTATTCCCCCGTTATACCAATTTATACAGATGTTGGCCATACAAGAAAAACAAACGAAATCAGTATTTTACACAATTTTATCTCAATAAAACTATTAGCAATTGAAAGGGGAAAAAGCGGAGCAAGTCCTAACGCACACACCTCGCATATATGTGGTACAATCGGCTCGTTACTCGAATCTATCGGAAATGCAAAAGAAATGATAAAAACCATTTGTTGTTAACAAATTAATTGTTAGTAACAATTTAAAAGCCGTAGCAATACGAACGAGTGTGCTCTTAATCGATATTGTCAAATAATTGTAGACAATTGTGGTGAAAAGATCATTTTAAGAACGAAGAATAAATACTCGTTAAAATAATAGACAAAAAACTTAAAAGTATTAAAGACTATTTTAATACTATTTAATATTGCAAACTAATATATTTAAAAAAGATCAAATATTAAAACAGAAATGAAAATTTTTTACATATTTTTACTAGTGGCACTTACAGTCACCTATTCCAAAGGTACGAAATTTAAATGGGAATTTAGTGTGGAAACGTACATTTTTAAAAGGATTAAACAAATATGTGTGAAAATAAAAAAAATATATGAAAAAGTTAAATGAAGTGAATTCCTAATAAATAAAATTTTTTATTAATTTATTTTGCCAGTAAATAATAAAAAATAATTAAAAAACCGTGTACAAATCTTTAATACAAATTAAATTAAAAAATCAGATATAGTTCAACGGCAACAACTATAGATCCATTAATAACACAGACCAACTTATTATAAACCCAAGGACCAGGGTATAATTTTCTTAAGAACTAAGCAGCGCTTAATCTAAATCTGGCCTCAGTTCATTTTATAAATATTTTATGCCAACAAGTTAAAAAAAATATATAAATTTTTAAAACCTGTGTATCCATCTATTGAGGTTTTTAAAAACCTGATGTAATAGATGCATTCAGTGTTCAGATTCAGGTCAAATCCTTTACAACATTATAGTTTAATCTATGCGTTTCAAAATTTGTGATATAATAAATTAGAACTGAATTAGTAATTAGCTAAAACTGAACTAGAACTAAAATAAAACAGAATTAAACCTCAGCTAAAACTGAACTAAAATTTAACTATAATTGGCCTATAACTGAACTAGAACTGAACTAGATCTGAACAGGAACTGAACTAGAACTGAACTAGAACTGAACTAGAACAAAACTAGAACTGAACTAGAACTTAACTAGAACTGAACTAGAACTGAACTAGAACTGAACTAGAACTGAACTAGAACTGAACTAGAACTGAACTAGAACTGAACTAGAACTGAACTAGAACTGAACTAGAACTGAACTAGAACTGAACTAGAACTGAACTAGAACTGAACTAGAACTGAACTAGAACTGAACTAGAACTGAACTAGAACTGAACTAAATCTAACTGGAATTATGGATCAGAATTATGGACATGACAAAAAAGATGAATTAGATTTAATTGATCATTTTTCCCCTTGTATTGTGAAATAGACATTTTATTATTAAAAATACTTAACATAATAAAAGAAAGATATCAATTAAATTAAGTTAAAATCAAAAAAAATTCTTGTTGCTTCTTGTTTTTAATTTTGATATTTTTTCATTTGCAATAAATCATTTTAAAGAATGTTTGTCTAAAAAAATATAAATATGTATAAAAGTTTGTCTCAATTAAAACTACCTTCGATAAATTAAAAAATTATTATTTTAAAATTAGAAACGGTTGAACTAACCTAGAGTAATTTATTTTTAGCTGAAATTTTACAATGTTACGTTTGCGATGGCGACAATTGCTCCGATATTTCAAAAATGACCAAGGAATCTTGTGGACCAGAGGCAATAACAACACCAGAACCTGAACCAGTATCAACAACGGAACCAACAAGTGGAACCGAAACCACCGAATCACAGGATACAACAACAGAATCAGGTTCAGGAGAACCGGAAACAACAACGGTCTCTGGCGCAACAACGACTACTGAATCTACAGTAACAACAACAACAACAGTTGCTCCAGAAACGACTACAGTTGGAAGTGAAGCAACAACAGAAGATGCTCCTGAATTAACAACTACTACTGCTCCGGAAACAACAACTTTAGAACCTGTTACTACAACTAATAAACCTGAATCAACAACAGTTGGTACTCCGGAAACAACAACTTTAGAGCCTGTTACTACAACAAATACACCTGAATCAACAACAGTTGCTGCTCAGGAAACAACAACTTTAGAGCCGGTTACTACAACAAATACACCTGAATCAACAACAGTTGCTGCTCAGGAAACAACAACTTTAGAACCTGTTACTACAACTAATAAACCTGAATCAACAACAGTTGTTGCTCAGGAAACAACTACTTTAGAACCTGTTTCTACAACTAATAAACCTGAAACAACAACAGCCGGAGCTCCAGAGACAACCACTTTGCAACCCGAAACAACAACCATTAAACCTGAATCAACAACTGGTGTTGCTCCTACAACAACAACTATTTTCGAACCAGAAACCTCAACAACCATAGCAACCGAAACTACAACTGATAATTCTCCAACAACAACTACTGTTAAATCTGAATCGATTACAAATGAACCAGAAACAACAACTGTATCCTCAACAGAAGATCCTAATACTAAATCAAAACGATCAATTTCTCCATCAGCTATATTGCTAAATAATTATCGTCTTATTTCCCGTAGACGTCGCGATACCAGCAGTATCGGCTATAGTTGTTACTCTGTGGAATATAAAGGTAAGTTTCTTTCTCTCGTTCTCATATCATTTTTCACTATAAAATATTTAATTGGTTTTAATTCTCTTCCAACAGACAATGATAAAACTAAAGTGAAAAAGGGCTGTGTTGCCATACCAACTGAAAAAACTGCCTGCCAAGTTGTCGCTGATAAGGTTGGCGAAGAGAACATGATTAAAGACTCCTGCAAAGTATGCATGAATAATTTATGCAATTCCACTTCGATGCTACAGTTTTCCATGCTTACACTGTTCCTGGTCATATTTGTTAAATTTTTAATGTAATTTTTTAAATGAATTTGTATTATATTTTTTAAAATAATTAGTTTTATATATGTGAAATGAAGCAAAGAAATAAATAATTAAGAATATACCGACAATAATTTATTCCTGCTAGTAGGTACAATCAATGTCTGATTGCAGCGCAGCGAAGCTTAACTCATCCGGAAGTTGGAAATCAAGAAGATTTGGACACGCTTTTCGATTTTAAGGCAATTACCTTCTATTTTGAACCAAACATCCGATTATATTAAACCACACATTGATTTCGATAGAGTTTTGGTTAGACAATGGAAGAAAGATTTGTCAAGGCTGGGCCGTCTGCTTATTATTATCCTTGTTTAGGTCCCTACACATAGGGAAATGAACAGACAGATCAACTTGCCAGAACAGAATGTACTCTTGATATCTCCAACGCCGTTCCACTAGCAACCCCGTTAGGTTTTACCAAGAGTAGTATCCTTAGATTCTTTGTTCAAAGTGCTGAAAATAGGTATTAAAACTTAGACACCTTTAAAGGGACCGATATATTGTGGCCCTCCTTCAAAACCGAAGTACGCCAGATATATCGAGATTGATAGCAGTAACGATTCTAACGCCGTTCCCCACTAGCAAGAGTAGTTACCTTAGATTCTTTGAAATGAAATGGGGACTTAGTTCCCATATAGTCAAATGGATGTACACAGCTATAGAGAGTCCTAGTCTTACATACGTATCTCTTGTATGGTGGACTTCGACTAAGAAAAAGTCTGTTATAGATCAGCTATATAGAATTCAGAGATCAGCATACATTGGGATAACAGGGGTGCTCTAAGAACTAGTCCTTCAGAAGCTCTAAACACTATATTGCGCATCCTACCTATAGATCTGCATATAAAGGCCATATCTGCTTGTAGATCAGTAAGACTTAACTCATCCGGAAGTTGGAGATCAATAATATATGGACACGCTAAGATTTTAAGCTTATTACCTCCAATCTTGAACCAACCATCCGACTATATTGCCGCCCACACACGGACTTTGATAGAGTCTCCTTCAAGGAGCGAGTGGTGTAAAGGTAACCTACCGAGAGAATCTTTACAGACCTCAAGTATATCCCACCGCTTCTTTGGCAATTACTTCGTATCTAATCTTGGATGTCTCACAACAATAGGCTGGATCTACTACTATAAATACTATGTCTGACAGTTGCAGTGGTCCGATCAAAACGTAGTCTCTTCGACTCTACTTGACATTTCGCGTGTAGTGAACTACCACGTAAAGTAAACCAACATCCGTAGATTCTATCCTGAAAATATGTTGAATAACCTAGACACATGCAAAGGTATTGTGACCATCCCTCAATTAGAAACGCACAAGACTTTTTATAAACTGAAGTCGACACCTTATGTTGGCCTTCCCTTCAATGAACACTGACGCAGAAACGGTCTTCCGTATTCCCTATGAATGTCCGGCTTTAAAAGAAACCGTTTCATTGGCAGTTACTTCAGATCTAATCTTGATGAGATACCTGGATCTATGTATAATGATATTTTGAGATTTCTCACTATTACAGGCTGCATCTAATACTCTGCTATACTACATCTGACAAGTGTAGTCAATGATCGGGTCAAAATGGAGTCTCTTTGACTCTACTTGATAGATCGCGAGCAGTGAAGTACCACATTAACTTAAGATTCAAATTAGGGTTCTATAGTTGAAACAAAAAGTCGACTTTTCGACTTTTTGTATTTAGGTAAAAGTCGACTTTTTGCATTTAGTTAAAAGTCGATTTTTTAACTTGTGATTTTTATGCGAAGTCGATTTTTCGACTTTTTTCAGTTAATTAAAAGTCGTCTTTTAGACTTTTCTACTTTTAATGCGAAGTCGATTTTTCGACTTTTTTCAGTTAGTTAAAAGTCGACTTTTAGACTTTTCTACTTTTAGTATTTTGTAAAAAGTCGACTTTTCGACTGTTTTCCACTATTTTCGACTATTTTCGACTTTTTGACTATTTTCGACTATTTCAGACTAGTCGACGATTTTCGAATTTTCCGACTTTTTTTCGATTTTCAGCAATTTTTGACTGTTTGACTATTTTCGACAGTTTCCGAATGTTTGCCTATTTTTGACCTTTTCCGACTTTTCGACTATTTTGAACTTTTTTCGACTTTTCGGCTATTTTGAACTTTTTTCGACTTTTTCCGATTTTTCGACTCTTCGACTTTCCGACTTTTTGACTTTTATTTCCAAAGTCGACTTTTCGTCTTTTTTCACAGACGATAGTCGAGTTATCGACCTTTTTGAAACAAAATAGACTACTTCGACTTTTCGTCTTTCTTCGACAAAAAGTCGATTGTTCGATTATTCGAAAGTCGATTTATAGAACCCTAATTCAAATATAATTTCGCCATAGTAAATATACACTCTCCGACTCACCCATTACAAATTCAAAAATAACGGCTATAACAGTAACTGCTAAACTTCTTTCTTATAACATTTATAAAATTCTTTACTGTTATTAACATTTTCTGCTTAATTTAACATTGCATAATCACAACTACAAAACATTTTGACTAAAATGGAGAAAAACAAAATCTTATCATTTGCTCCGGCTGTTAACAATGCCAGTTTTTTTTATCAATTGATAAGAACAACCAAATGAAGTCTTTATGGTCAATTCAAACCAAATATTAATAGTCAACTAGAAAAACTGAAAGTGTTAACAACGTTACTTATTGCGGTGAAACTAAAAAAGATATCGAATTTTAAATAAAATATTTGAAAACGAGTGGGTAAAAACATGATGTTTTCAAGTGGAAAATATGCAAAATATATTTGTTTAATTGTTATAGTTCTAATGCAGTTAGCGCTACCAGCTGCTGGTAAGTTTTATCTATTAAAAATTTTATTACAACAAATAGCAAAAATAAACAATTGGTTATGGACTGGTGTTTCGAATAAAATATTTATAAAAATAAATAATTAAAATATTCTTAATAAAAATGCCTTGATATTTCACAATATACGAAGTATTTCTATTGATTAATTAATAAATCTGTGTTAATTTTTTGTATATTTTAAGCACTTAAATGTATACAATGTGGAGGTGAAGCAAAATGTAGTACAACTATGGGTGAAGAGGCCAAAGATTGTCCTTCAGATGGAAAAACATATACAAAATGCTTTACACAAATTGGTAAGTATTCATTTTGAGGTCAAAGTTTAGAAGTATGAACGCGAAATTAATCATATTTTTACAAATCAAGTTTTTATACATAAGTATTTTATACTTGCATTGCTAATGACAGAATAGAATTTAGAATTTTAAAACTTAGCCATTTAGTATTTAACTTAAGTATTTCACAATAAAGTTTTTCCTTTAACGTGTCGAAAAAATCGTAAAATTATACTTTTGATTTGTCAATACTCTAGTTATGACTAATCTTTTAAACAAATTTATTATATTCGTTTTAATAATCAGTATAAGTTAACCGAGTGATAGAAGTATGGTATAGAAATATAACTGATAATAATTTAATGGGTTATACCGAATTATTTGTACGCTTTAATGGAAGAAAAGCTACAACGACTCGAAACCTTAAAATAATGTAATTAAATATCTAAAGATTTAAAGATCTAAGATCTATATATAAATTATAAATTAGAATTACTTGGGACAAACTAGTAATAGTTCAGTTCTAGTTCAGTTCTAGTTCAGTTCTAGTTTAGTTCTAGTTCAGTTCTAGTTCAGTTCTAGTTCAGTTCTAGTTCAGTTCTAGTTCAGTTCTAGTTCAGTTCTAGTTCAGTTCTAGTTCAGTTCTATTTCACTTCTAGTTCAGTTCTATTTCACTTCTATTTCACTTCTAGTTCAGTTCTATTTCAATTATAGTTCAGTTCTAGTTCAGTTCTAGTTCAATTCTAGTTCAGTTCTAGTTCAGTTCTAGTTCAGTTCTAGTTCAGTTCTAGTTCAATTCTAGTTCAGTTCTAGTTCAGTTCTAGTTCAGTTCTAGTTCAGTTCTAGTTCAGTTCTAGTTCAGTTCTAGTTCAGTTCTAGTTCAGTTCTAGTTCAGTTCTAGTTCAGTTCTAGTTCAGTTCTAGTTCAGTTCTAGTTCAGTTCTAGTTCAGTTCTAGTTCAGTTCTAGTTCAGTTCTAGTTCAGTTCTAGTTCAGTTCTAGTTCAGTTCTAGTTCAGTTCTAGTTCAGTTCTAGTTCAGTTCTAGTTCAGTTCTAGTTCAGTTCTAGTTCAGTTCTAGTTCAGTTCTAGTTCAATTCTAGTTCAGTTCTAGTTCAGTTCTAGTTCAGTTCTAGTTCAGTTCTAGTTCAGTTCTAGTTCAGTTCTAGTTCAGTTCTAGTTCAGTTCTAGTTCAGTTCTAGTTCAGTTCTAGTTCAGTTCTAGTTCAGTTCTAGTTCAGTTCTAGTTCAGTTCTAGTTCAGTTCTAGTTCAGTTCTAGTTCAGTTCTAGTTCAGTTCTAGTTCAGTTCTAGTTCAGTTCTAGTTCAGTTCTAGTTCAGTTCTAGTTCAGTTCTAGTTCAGTTCTAGTTCAGTTCTAGTTCAGTTCTAGTTCAGTTCTAGTTCAGTTCTAGTTCAGTTCTAGTTCTGTTCTAGTTCAGTTCTAGTTCAGTTCTAGTTCAGTTCTAGTTCAGTTCTAGTTCAGTTCTAGTTCAGTTCTAGTTCAGTTCTAGTTCAGTTCTAGTTCAGTTCTAGTTCAGTTCTAGTTCAGTTCTAGTTCAGTTCTAGTTCAGTTCTAGTTCAGTTCTAGTTCAGTTCTAGTTCAGTTCTAGTTCAGTTCTAGTTCTAGTTCTAGTTCAGTTTCTAGTTCAGTTCTAGTTCAGTTCTAGTTCAGTTCTAGTTCAGTTCTAGTTCAGTTCTAGTTCAGTTCTAGTTCAGTTCTAGTTCAGTTCTAGTTCAGTTCTAGTTCAGTTCTAGTTCAGTTCTAGTTCAGTTCTAGTTCAGTTCTAGTTCAGTTCTAGTTCAGTTCTAGTTCAGTTCTAGTTCAGTTCTAGTTCAGTTCTAGTTCAGTTCTAGTTCAGTTCTAGTTCAGTTCTAGTTCAGTTCTAGTTTAGTTCTAGTTCAGTTCTAGTTCAGTTCTAGTTCAGTTCTAGTTCAGTTCTAGTTCAGTTCTAGTTCAGTTCTAGTTCAGTTCTAGTTCTAGTTCAGTTCTAGTTCAGTTCTAGTTCAGTTCTAGTTCAGTTCTAGTTCAGTTCTAGTTCAGTTCTAGTTCAGTTCTAGTTCAGTTCTAGTTCAGTTCTAGTTCAGTTCTAGTTCAGTTCTAGTTCAGTTCTAGTTCAGTTCTAGTTCAGTTCTAGTTCAGTTCTAGTTCAGTTCTAGTTCAGTTCTAGTTCAGTTCTAGTTCAGTTCTAGTTCAGTTCTAGTTCAGTTCTAGTTCAGTTCTAGTTCAGTTCTAGTTCAGTTCTAGTTCAGTTCTAGTTCAGTTCTAGTTCAGTTCTAGTTCAGTTCTAGTTCAGTTCTATTTCACTTCTAGTTCAGTTCTATTTCAGTTAATCATCTTCTAGTCCTAATAATCGAACATATATACATTATTTAAATAAAACTTGTCGCTTTTATAACCATAAAACGATTTATTGCATGAGAGGGGTTTTTGGGGACTTAAAACTGCCTAAACATTATATACAAAAGATAAAAATAACTATAATTACTGCATACTATTTGCTTATATTTTATTTACATTTTAATCTATAATTATTATAAAAAAATATTTTTAGTCGTAAAATACATACTCAGTCAGTTCCTAATAGGTGAATATCAATCTTAATGAAAAAAGCTATTAAAGGTTTTTTTTAATTGCTTTAGATATTAAAAGTAAATATATAATAATTTAATATTAAATACTCAATAATAATAGACATTGCGATAAAAAAAGTAATAGTATGCATTATTAAAAAACGTGCAACACAATGATATCCAAAACAAAACTGTGACCAAGAAATTTACAATAGAATTTTAAGAAATACAAAATTTCCAGCAAATGAAACTTGCTTGGGCTATAGTATAGTCTGCACCGTGGATCCACGCGTGTTCTAGTAAATCAAATAGTCTAGTCTAGTCTATAGTCTAATCTATAGTCTAGTCTATAGTCTAGTCTATAGTCTAGTCTATAGTCTAGTCTATAGTCTAGTCTATAGTCTAGTCTATAGTCTAGTCTATAGTCTAGTCTATAGTCTAGTCTATAGTCTAGTCTATAGTCTAGTCTATAGTCTAGTCTATAGTCTAGTCTATAGTTTAGTCTATAGTCTAGTCTATAGTCTAGTCTATAGTCTAGTCTATAGTCTAGTCTATAGTCTAGTCTATAGTCTAGTCTATAGTCTAGTCTATAGTCTAGTCTATAGTCTAGTCTATAGTCTAGTCTATAGTCTAGTCTATAGTCTAGTCTATAGTCTAGTCTATAGTCTAGTCTATAGTCTAGTCTATAGTCTAGTCTATAGTCTAGTCTATAGTCTAGTCTATAGTCTAGTCTATAGTCTAGTCTATAGTCTAGTCTATAGTCTAGTCTATAGTCTAGTCTATAGTCTAGTCTATAGTCTAGTCTATAGTCTAGTCTATAGTCTAGTCTATAGTCTAGTCTATAGTCTAGTCTATAGTCTAGTCTATAGTCTAGTCTATAGTCTAGTCTATAGTCTAGTCTATAGTCTAGTCTATAGTCTAGTCTATAGTCTAGTCTATAGTCTAGTCTATAGTCTAGTCTATAGTCTAGTCTATAGTCTAGTCTATAGTCTAGTCTATAGTCTAGTCTATAGTCTAGTCTATAGTCTAGTCTATAGTCTAGTCTATAGTCTAGTCTATAGTCTAGTCTATAGTCTAGTCTATAGTCTAGTCTATAGTCTAGTCTATAGTCTAGTCTATAGTCTAGTCTATAGTCTAGTCTATAGTCTAGTCTATAGTCTAGTCTATAGTCTAGTCTATAGTCTAGTCTATAGTCTAGTCTATAGTCTAGTCTATAGTCTAGTCTATAGTCTAGTCTATAGTCTAGTCTATAGTCTAGTCTATAGTCTAGTCTATAGTCTAGTCTATAGTCTAGTCGATAGTCTAGTCTATAGTCTAGTCTATAGTCTAGTCTATAGTCTAGTCTATAGTCTAGTCTATAGTCTAGTCTATAGTCTAGTCTATAGTCTAGTCTATAGTCTAGTCTATAGTCTAGTCTATAGTCTAGTCTATAGTCTAGTCTATAGTCTAGTCTATAGTCTAGTCTATAGTCTAGTCTATAGTCTAGTCTATAGTCTAGTCTATAGTCTAGTCTACAGTCTAGTCTATATTTTAGTCTAGAGTCTAGTCTATAGTCTATTCTGTAATCTAGTCTATAGGCTTGTCTATAGTCTAATCGATAGTAGAGACTAGACTCAAATATTATGTATAGTCTAGTCTATAGTCCAGTCTACAGTCTAATCTAAATGCTAGTCAATAGTGTAGTATATTTTATAGTCTATAGTCGAATCTAAAGTATGCACAATAGTCTAACTTTCTGATTAATATATATCTCTCCCAGACACCAGTGGCAACATTTCAAGAGGATGCAAAACAGCCGAAGAAGTCGCAACATGTACAGCCGATAATAACTGTATTCTATCGGACGAGAGAAAAAACAATCAATTGATTTGCAAAAAATGTGATGCAACCGATGAAAAGTGTTCTCAAACCGACATGAATGTTAACGATCTGAAGTACAATCAAATCTGCGGTGAGGGCGTTAAGAAATGTATTAAGAAAATCGATAATAAGCTTGTCGTTAGAGGTTGTGCCACTGATAGTGATATTAGTCAATGTACCGATGCCAAAACCTGTGAAACATGTGACAGCGTGATGTGCAACACTGGGGTATTCCCCAAAGAACGCATACGTTGCCATCAATGTACTGGCAGCAGCTGTTTAGATGTTGCAGCAAATAGTTTAGTTGCCAAACCCTGTACAAATTACGTAGAAAATGATCAATGTTACACCAAAGCCAAGAGTGAAACTGACATGACACGTGGTTGCAAGTCCGATACTAAGGATAATCAATGTACTGACACTGCTGAAGGTTGTGCCTTTTGCTCCAGCGATAATTGCAATTATTTAAAGTATAAATATGATCAAGTGTTGAAGTGTCATCAGTGCACTGGTGACGATGCAACCAACGAATGTTTCAAAGAACAAACTAGCACGGAATTTAAGGATTGTGAAAAACAACTTCTTTACAATGAAGCCGAATATTGTTATACCCAAATCAATGGTGATAAAATCCAACGTGGTTGTCTTCATGATAATGCCGATCTTACCGCTGACAAATGTACAGATAGCAACAACTGCAAAAAATGCAACAGTGCCAATGGTTGCAATAATGCCAAAGAGGAACCACCACAGTTCACTTGTATCGTGTGTCGCAGTGATTTGAATGAAAAGTGTTGGAATGATGCAAAAACTATGCAGGGACAAAAGTGTCGCGTTAGGCCTAGTTCAGCCAAAGAAGGCTGTTTCCATGGTATTTGGAGTAAGTATTGAATTAATGTTTTTTTTAAAGTATTAATATATTAATTTATATTTTTATTTATTAGATGGTGTTGCTATTCGTGGTTGTATGGTTGATGCCAGTTTACAAAATCAAGAAATCTGTAAAGATGAAAAAAATCTTCAATGTAGAGCTTGCTATGAGAGTAACTGCAATACTTTTGATTCATCTGGTGCTAATAAAATCGGTTTACAATTTGCCGTATTGATAGTTGTTTTGACTACATTGTGGAATTTCAAATAAAATCGCTACAAATTTTTTGTATATTTCCATTTTTTAATATATGTATATATATACATAAGTATGTACATATCGAGACAATATATTTTAAAAAATAGCTAACTCAGAATAATCTAGTTTTTAGAAGAGTAATATATTTCTGTTATGTTAAACAAATTAATAACTTATTTTCCATGATAATTGTGTATAATATTAATTCATTTTACTTTGGAACTATTAGAAGATAGCGCATTTTGTTCGAAACGTAAAAAATATGATTCAAATTTGGTCAACAGATAAAAATAACATAGATAACTAATTAATGAAAGTGATCTTTCAAAATTACTATGAGATAGGGAAATAAAACAAAAAAAAAAATAAATAAAAAAAACCCAAAAGTTTATATTTTGTTTGTATCACACTTGAAAATTTACTGTGACAAAATATTGCGTTATCTCTTTTTGAATATAGTCTGTCGAAATATACATACATACATACATACATACATACATACATACATACATACATACATACATACATACATACATACATACATACATACATACATACATACATACATACATACATACATACATACATACATACATACATACATACATACATACATACATACATAAATACATACATACATACATACATACATACATACATACATACATACATACATACATACATAGATACATACATACATACATATGCGTGTACGTACATATGCATTAAATAAATTATTATGATTTCTGTTCCTTCCTTTCTAAATGTATTTGTATATGCGTCGTTAAATAAAACTAAATCACTTTAAATTTCCAACCTATACTGACATATATAGTTCAAGCTTGTCTAGTTTTGCCTAGTCTTGTCTAGTCTTGTCTAGTCTTGTCTAGTCTTGTCTAGTCTTGTCTAGTCTTGTCTAGTCTTGTCTAGTCTTGTCTAGTCTTGTCTAGTCTTGTCTAG
>NC_060950.1:14720016-14727268 GCF_022045245.1 Lucilia cuprina
TAGTCTAGTCTATAGTCTAGTCTATAGTCTAGTCTATAGTCTAGTCTATAGTCTAGTCTATAGTCTAGTCTATAGTCTAGTCTATAGTCTGGTCTATAGTCTAGTCTCCAGTTATGTCTGTAGTCTACTTTATAGTCTAGTCTTAACTCCAGTCTATAGTCTTGATATGATCTAGTCAAGTCAATTGTCTAGTCTACAGTTCAGTCTACAGTCTTTAGTCTAGTCTATAGTCTTGTCTATAGAAATCAAAAGAAATAATCAAAAAATGCATCATCTTAATAAATTGACACATAAACACACAACATGTCGGTCAATGGACAACTAAGTGACCACGATTGTATTGGTATCATGTCATATTTATATTTCTCATCATTAAATATTTAATAAACTGTTTATTAAAATGTTTCCAGAGTCATTTGTGGGTGATATGTCAGGATATTTGTTTGTATGTGGGGACAGTGGTATCGTCTAGAAGACCATAAATAATATTTGTATAAAACCTAATAAAGATTTGTGCAAATTATTCCAGGTAGTACATATCATTATTTTATGGCATTTTTAGAAGTAGTTCTTTTTTAGTTTCATAAATTATTAAAAATTTTAAATTCGATTAAATAATTGGTATTACGTTTAACGTTATAGTAAATAAAATAAAACTTAACCTGTACAGGATTCATGTCGTGTTATTATATTTGTTTCTAAATACCTGTTACATCTCACTATAGTGGTTCAAAACACATGACTCATTCTAACAGTGACCACTATGGATATAGGTTCGTGTGTATGTACATATGTATGTTGACAATGTCATGCAAAACAATCCATGTAGACATAGTTTTTATTTTAGTTTTTAATTTGTTTGTTTTTTAATTCTACAGTTTTTCTTCTGTTTTCTGTATGAAAAACAATAACATACAAAAATACTAAATAAGGGATATAATATACAATTTTAAACAATAACAAAACAAAAAAGGTTAACATTTTTTTAAAATATCGATTAGTTTTGGCTGGTCATACAAATATCTCTGTAGCTGATGGATAGTTTTTAAAATATAACCCCAGTCATATTTTAAACCTTCAAGTGCATGGAACATATATTTTGAAACGTGAACTTAAGTGATTCTTTTATGAATTTTAAATAAATTTAATTATTTATATAAAATACTTATTATAAGTTTGTTTCAAAAAATAAAAAATTTCAAGTGCAAATAAACTTTTACATAAAAAAACTATGAACTGGTTGAAAAGTTTTATATTTTATTTATTTCTAATAATTCTTAAAGTTGGTGCTGAAAATTTAGAAAAAGGTATTTTTTTAATTTTAGAAAAAGGTATTTTTTTAATTTTAAGTTAATTTAATAAATAAAATTTGTAAAAATAAACCAATTGAATTAGACTACACCTGCAAAAATTTCGAAATATAATCAATTCAACAGTTGGATAATGCGCTTATACTGTGTAAAACTTAGGTATCGCCTATGACCAGTATAGTTACATATGTATGTAAAGGGATTATATGGAATTAGTTTTCAAAATATTCCAGAATATAGATATGTATTATAAGTTATTCAAATCTTGTTTGTATGGATGTATGTTCGAAATAAAATTTTCAAATCATTTGAATTGAGATTTTTATTTTATCAAAAAGTCTATATTCTGTTTCCAAATTGTTTTAAATTTTTTAACTAAAGACGTACTCATGGGGAATATATTGTTTTTGTCATTCCGTTTGTAACACATTGAAATATTCATCTAAGACCCGTCAAAGAATATATATTCTGGGCCTTTATTCTGAAAAGATGTCTGTTCAGTTGAAACACGATAGTGTCCAATACTAGACTAAAGAGTAGACTATAGACTAGACTATAGACTAGACTACAGGCTAGACTATAGACTAGACTATAGACTAGACTATAGACTAGACTATAGACTAGACTATAGACTAGACTATAGACTAGACTATAGACTAGACTATAGACTAAACTATAGGCTAGACTATAGACTATACTATAGACTAGACTTTAGACTAGACTATAGACTAGACTATAGACTAGACTATAGACTAGACTATAGACTAGACTATGGACTAGACTATAGACTATAAACTAGACTATAGACTAGACTATAGACTAGACTATAGACTAGACTATAGACGAGACTATAGACTAAACTATAGACAAAACTATAGACTAGACTATAGACTAGACTATAGACTAGACTATAGACTAGACTATAGACTAGACTATAGACTAGACTATAGACTAGACTATAGACTAGACTATAGACTAAAGTATCGGATCAGAATCACTTTCTGAATCAATTTAGCTATGTCCGGCCGTCCGTCTGTCTGTGTGTGCATGAAAACCTTTGCGCACGCTACGGGTCACTATTTTCAAGATAATTTGATGAACTTTGAAACATACTCTTCTAGTGGTCCAAGAACGAATGCTATTAAAAATGGTTGGTCCATTATTTCGCCCAGTTCCCATGTAACCATGAATAGGTCCTTTGTGCTCATAATTAAGTTAAATGTTCTATAAAGTCAACAAAAGTCGGTAGAACTTAATTTTATAGAACTTTAAATGACACTAACGTTTTTTGTAATTATTGGGTGTAGTTCTTGTTGTTACTAGTATCATCTACTTTAAAAAAATTTTTCAGATGATTCGCAAGAAACTCTGGCAGTGCCTGCAACATCACTTCCCATTGTACTACAACTATCTAAATCTCTACCTGTGCGTGATGAACTCACACAACAGACAAATTATCAGAGTATTTCGAATGACATAGAAGTATTTAACGACAAATTCGGGCCACGTTTAGAAAAACAAGATGAGGAAGCTGAAGTCGAAGCTCAAGAAGAGTCTGAAGCAGAAGTTGAACCTGAAGCAGAACCAGAAGCTGAACCAGAAGCTGAACCAGAAGCTGAACCAGAAGCCGAGCCAGAAGCTGAGCCAGAAGCTGAGCCAGAAGCGGAGCCAGTTGAAGAGGCTGAAACAGTTCCAGAACCTGAAACAAAAGATGAGGAGCCAAAAGAAGAAGAACCCGCAGAAGGGGAGGCTCCGGAATCAGCAGATGAACCTAAACCGGAACCCCAACCCGAACCAGAATCACAACCAGCTGTTGAAGATGAAGAAGTAGCAGCTGCTGCTAATGAAGACATTGATATGCCTAACGATGAACCAGCCAAAGAGGAGGAAGATAAAAAAGATGTGGAAAATGCATCGCCTGCAACACACGTAGATGTTTCAACTAAAGATGTTAAGGAACATCAGATTTCCTGCTTTATTTGCACTAGCGTTGAGGATTTAAAATGTAATATGAAAGCAACACGTCAAGCTTCGTGTCCAAAAGTTAGTGATGGTGATTCAGGAAAGCATAATGGTTGTTATACGTTATTTAAAGGCAAGTCAAATATCATAATCAAAGTAATTAAGTTCTGAACTTTAGTTTAGGACCAGAAGGTAGAGTCGACTTTAGTACAGATTGTAAATTAGATTACAGTCCTGACTATAGATTAGACATTGGTCCAGACTATATACTAGACTGTAGTCCACACTATCCAGACTATGTACTAAACAATATCCAGACGATAGACTACGCTACAGTCCAGATTATAGACTGGACTATACTTTAATCCATACTATAGACTAAACTATAGTCCATACTATAGACTATAGTCTTGATTATAGACTAGTCTATATTTAGATTAGATAACAGTTCTAAATACATTGTGGACTGTAGACTTAAGTCCAGACTATAGACTAGACTATAGTCCTAACTATAGTTTAGCCTATAAGACACACTTTTTGTCTTGACTATAGTCCAGCCTTTTGACTAGACTTAAGACTAGACTAATGTTACGGACAATAAGCTATACTATAGTCAAGACCATATACTTGACTACAGTTTATAATATAGTCCAGACTCTAGATTAAACCATTCTTCAGACTGTAGACTAATCTATAGACCAGATTTTTGACTAAAATATAAGTCCATAGATTCGACTACATTCCATACTATAGATATAATATGAAAAATTTTCTTTTTCCAGCTGATACAAATGTAACCATGCGTGGCTGTGTCGATGAATTGGCCGAAGAGGGTCTCAAATACTGTCTGGCAAATGAGAAATTTTGCAATTTATGCTACGAAAATGATTGCAATAATAAAGTGGCACCAAACGACTCTATTATGCTACAGTTTAACTTGCCTACAATGCTATTCTTAAATATTTTTTCCATAATTATAATTAAAAGATTAACATATTTGTCATTAATATAATTGTGACGAAGTGATAAAATAATAAATTTTATTTATTGTGGTATGTCTGATGATTTCCCCGTGTTACAGTCCTTCTTATAGCAAGCGTTACACTGTTTATGATCTATATCTTTACATATGTATTGGTTATGTATACTAGCATCAACAACACAACCACGAATAGCAACTCCGTCTGTTAAACGCAGAGAGAGAGAGAGAGAAATTAATTAATAGAAACCAATAAAAAGGAAAACGACATAACTCAATACTTACGCCAAATGCCATGAAAACAACCTTCTTTGGGTGAACTAGGGCTAACACGACAATGTTTTCCCTTAAAGGTATGTCCTTCATCCCAACACGTGCTATTTAAATCACTACGACATACAATACAAGTGAAATCTAATTTTACTTGTTTACTATTGCAACCATCGCCATTGTTGCATTTCGTGCAGGTTTCGCTATCGATATCTTGGCATGAATTAAGAGTTAGTTCCAAATTATCATGAAGACAACCACGTTTAATTGTCCTACCATTAATTTGGGTATAACAGTATTCGGGAAAAGTGTAACGAATTTGTCTCTTACATTTCTCAAATACCTGATTAGTTTGTTCTCCAAAACAATCGCTAGTTATATCATCACTTGTGCACTGATGACACTTCAGCACTTGATCATATATATATTTTAAATTATTACAGTTATTGCCAGGACAAAAGACACAACCTTCAGCAGCGTCAGAACATTCATTATCTCTAGTGTCGGACTTGCAACCACGTGTCATATCTATTTCGTTCTTGGCTTTCATATAGCATTGATCGTTCTCTACGTAATTCGCACAGGCTTTATAACCTATATTATTTGCTGCAACATCTTCGCAGCTGCTACCAGTACATTGGTAGCAAGTGATACGATTTTTGGGGAATATACCAGTATTGCAGTAAACGCTGTCACATGTTTCACAGATTTTGGAGTTGATACATTGTTGTATGTTACTCTTAGTACCACAACCTCTAACGACCTTCTTGTCAACGACTGTTTTGAAACATCTAATAACGCCCTCGACGCAGATATGATTGTATTTCTGATCGTTAATATTCATATCGGTTAGTGAACATTTTTCATCGGTTGCATCACATTGTTTGCAAATCAGTTGATTGTTTTTTCTCTCGGCTGTGGTAATGCAATTGTTATCGGCAGTACATGTTTTTGCTTCATTGTCTGTTTTGCAACCTCTTATAATGTTTCCATTGGTGTCTAGGAGAATTAAAAAATTTTTAGATTTAACAGTTGAATTAACTTTCTAATTCAGCATATTAGCTATAGTCTAGTCTATAGTCTAGTCTATAGTCTAGTCTATAGTCTAGTCTATAGTCTAGTCTATAGTCTAGTCTATAGTCTAGTCTATAGTCTAGTCTATAGTCTAGTCTATAGTCTAGTCTATAGTCTAGTCTATAGTCTAGTTAATATTCTAGTCTATAGTCTAGTCTATAGTCTAGTCTATAGTCTAGTCTATAGTCTAGTCTATAGTCTAGTCTATAGTCTAGTCTATAGTCTAGTCTATAGTCTAGTTTATAGTCTAGTTTATAGTCTAGTCTATAGTCTAGTATATAGTCTAGTCTATAGTCTAGTCTATAGTCTAGTCTATAGTCTAGTATACAGTCTAGTCTATAGACTAGACTAGTCTATAGTCTAGTCTACAGTCTAATCTATAGTTTAGTCTATAGTCTATTATAAAGTCTAGTCTATAGTATATAGTCTAGTGTATAGCCAAATGTGTAGTGTAGTCTAGAGTCTAGTCTAGAGTGTAGTTAGTCTATAGTATAGGTTATAGTCTAGTCATTAGTCTAGCTTATAGTTTAGCCTATAGTCTAATCTATAGTTTAGTATATAGTCTAGTCTATAGTCTAATCTATAGTCTAGTGTATAGTATAGTCTAGTCTTTAGTCCAGCCTATTGTCGCGTTTAAAGTCAAAAATATTCGTTTTATAAAAAATTTCCTAATATTTTGTGTTTTTGATAAAAATTTTCTCTTTATAGGAAAATATTAATAAAAAAATCTATAATTGTATTTTAAAATAAATTTTTGATTTTAAAATTTCTATTAAAATGTTTTGGCAACTTTTCTAATTGACTTAACATCCCAATATATAAAATCCCTTTATTTTATAATTTCCCATCGGCCTGACATTTTCTCTAGTTATAAATATTTCCTTAAACATATTCAGTTTATACTCGGCCGCTAGTTTAATCACACGTTAAATTCTGTCATTCGTTTCGAAATTATAAATAAAATTTTGTGAAAGTGTTTGAAATTTTATAAAATGTATAAAATATGAAGTGTTTTAATGTTATTTAATAAAATACCTATAAAAAATTAGAGTTAAATTGAAGTTTTTTATTGAAATTTATCGATAAAAGAAAAAAAAATCATCAAGAAAAAATGTCTATACACAAATGTGTATTCTAATTGTTTTTGTATTTAGCTGTTATGTTGTTTTTGTGTTTGACTATTGAAAAGCCCTTTGCGCATTGGTATGTGTGTTTTTTGGATGTTGTTATTGGTTAAAGCCGGTAAACAAGAAGAAGCAAAAAGCTGAAGTTTTTTTTGGGATTTTTTTTTCTAAATAAAAGTTAAAGCGTTGAAAAGAGTCGGGATCCGTTTAAATAAAAAAATTAAAAATATGTTTAATGTTATCAATTAAAATTTATTACAAAGGTAAGTGGACTAAATAGAAAATTTCATCCATATTTTTTAAAAAAATTTCTACAAACAGACGATAATTAAGTTAAAGTTTTTAATTTTAAAAAATTAATTTAAAGCTTTTGTATTCGATAATTTGTTCGAATGCTTTCGAGTTTTAGTTCTAGTTCAGCTCTGGTTCAGTTCTAGTTCAGTTCTAGTTCAGTTCTAGTTCAGTTCTAGTTCAGTTCTAGTTCAGTTTTAGTTCAATTCTAGTTCAGTTCTAGTTCAGTTCTAGTTCAGTTC
>NC_060950.1:14727368-14731036 GCF_022045245.1 Lucilia cuprina
TGTCTAGTCTTGTCTAGTCTTGTCTAGTCTTGTCTAGTCTTGTCTAGTCTTGTCTAGTCTTGTCTAGTCTTGTCTAGTCTTGTCTAGTCTTGTCTAGTCTTGTCTAGGTTTTCAAAACCAATAAATTCTATATAAAATTTTTTTAATTAAGAGAACTAGTCAAAAAGTTACATGTGGGTTTAAAATGTTGCTCATATTTCATTATTTATAGACCATTACTTTGATCAAGTATCTGATGCTGTATGTATATTAAAGTGACCATTTTAAGAACCTCTTGTAGGAATACTTCTCAGTCGCTGCGTATTTAAGCATTCAAAATCAAAATAAATTTGTCGTCAGTTCTTTACCACCAACGGGACACTCTTTTGTACATTATAGGGATGATAAAATGATACAAACGATACGAATTACCATTCCACAATGATGAAGGGTATACAAATGTTGTTTTTGTTATCTAATTGTAGTGTATCCAATTAGCAATTTTACATAATAATCTTCGCAAAACATATGTTACCCAGCTTAAACTTATATTGAAAATTAATGATTTTTAAAACTATTTTAAATGATTTTTACTACTCCATGAGTTGAAAAGTCAATGAAATTTCAATTCATTATTTTAACACTTGGTGGTCATCGGAGAGAAATGCTTAAATTTAACGACACATAATACAAACTTGAGTCTCGTTATACTTTATCGTGACTCATAAAAATGTAAGTTATTGTGTAAGTACAAATAATTTTACAGTTTATTTAATTTGACTTTTTATTAATAAATAGAGGATTCAGCTGTTTTCGCGCAGATTAGTTTTATTCGATAATGGTTTGTAGTAAACGAAATAATGCCTTCATGATCAAATCCAGACATATGCTATCAGTCACTTATAAAAACTGAAAGTGTTAAGAACGTTATTTTAAGAGGTAAAATAATAGGAAGGATTTTAAATTGAAAGGAAAAAACCATGAAGTTTTTATACGGAAAATATATAAAATATATTTGTTTAGTTGCAATAGTTTTGAAGCAATTGGCATTAACAACTGTAGTAGGTAAGTCTTATTGATAGGAATTAAAGGTTGGTGAAAATTTCTTACAAAAATTATACTATTATTATGAAAGGGCTTTAAAATACAACATTTTCATATTTTTCTTTAGGTATTAAATGCATACAATGTGGAGATAGTGACGAGGCTTGTAGTACAACTCTTTGGGAAGATGCTGAAGTCTGTCCCAATAAAGAAAAAACAAAATGCTTTACACAAATTGGCAAGTATGATTTGAGAACTCTAGTAGCGTATATTATTTAAACTATAGACTTGTTTATACATGGAACTATAATAGTGTATGTAGTCTAAACTACTAGACTAGTTTACATTAATATTGTACAGCCTATAGTCTAAAAGACTATAATAACTAATCTAGGCTATAGTCTATTCTATTGTCTAGCCTATAGTCTAGTCTATAGTTTAGTTTATAGTCTAGTCTATAGTCTAGTCTATAGTCTAGTCTATAGTCTAGTCTATAGTCTAGTCTATAGTCTAGTCTATAGTCTAGTCTATAGTCTAGTCTATAGTCTAGTCTATAGTCTAGTCTATAGTCTAATCTATAGTCTAGTCTATAGTCTAATCTATAGTCTAGTCTATAGTCAAGTCTATAGTCTAGTCTATAGTCTTGTCTATATTCTAGTCTATAGTCTAGTCTATAGTCTATTCTACAATATAGTCCATATTCTAGAATATATAAGTCTTATGTCAGGATTAATCTTAACTAATAATATAATATTGTAGACACCAGTGGCAACATTAAAAGAGGCTGCAAAACAGACGATGAAGCCAAAGCATGTACGGCCGATAACAATTGCATTATAACAGGTGAGAGAAAAAATAATCAACTTATTTGCAAAAAATGTATAGAAACCGATGAAAAGTGCTCTCAAAGTGATATGAATTTTAACGATGTGGAATACAATCACATCTGCGTTGAGGGAGTTAGAAGATGTATCAAAAAAGTTGACAACAAACTTGTCACTAGAGATTGTGCCAGTGAGACTGATATATGTACCGATTCCAAGACATGTGAAACATGTGATAGCGTTAACTGCAATACTGGAGTATTCCCCAAGGATCGTATAACTTGTTACCAATGTACTGGTAGCAGTTGCGAAGATGTTACAGCAAATAATATAGCATATAAACCCTGTGCCAATTACGTGGAGAATGATCAATGCTATATGAAAGCCAAAAACGAAAACGAAATGATACGTGGTTGCAAGTCCGATACTAGAGATAATGAATGTTCTGACGCAGCTGAAGGTTGTGTCTTTTGTTCCGATAATAACTGCAATAATTTAAAATATATATATGATCAAGTACTCAAGTGTCATCAGTGCACCAGTGATGTTCCAACTAATGAATGTTTCAAAGAACAAACTAGTGAGGTATTTGAGAAATGTAAGAGACAAATTAATTACACTCTTCCCGAATATTGTTATACCCAAATCAATGGTAATGTAATTAAACGTGGTTGTCTTCATGATAATTTGGATCTAAATGTTGATATATGCCGAGATGTTGATAGTGATACCTGCATGAAATGTAATGATGGCGATGGTTGTAATAGTAAGCAACAAATATTAGATTAATAACAATAGAAAGACATTTATAAGCGATGATATTTTCAAATATATTTATGACGATATGTAGTATTCATTAAAAAGTAAATTATCGCTTAAATACAAGATTTTATGAAGTTTTAGTTGGGAAAATATAAATAAATAAAGGTATTTTCAATAACTATAAAAATGCTTTGTGGTACACAAAATAAGGTCTTTACGGTTAAATCAACCCAAATGCTAACAGTCACCGATAAAAACTGAAGACGTTAGTTACGTTATTTTAAGCAATAAAATAAAAAATAGTTTAATTAAATGATCTAAAGGCAGGAACTAAAAGTCATGATATTTTCAAAAGGACGATATACAAAATATATTTATTTAATTGTAATAGCCTTAATGAAATTAACAGTAACAACTGTTGCTGGTAAGTTTTATGACCTTGAAATATTTCCAATATATTTACAAATGAAAAATAAATAATAACTTTCAGGAATTAAATGTATACAATGTGGTGGCAGTAAGGAGACTTGTAGTACAACTCTTTGGGAAGATGCTGAAGTCTGTCCCAATAAAGACCACACAAAATGTTTTACACAAATTGGTCAGTATGAATATTGTGTTTAAAACCTCTACCCACTCCCCAGTTAGATTCAAAATAAACACTGCAAAATCAGTATCTTATTTTTATAAAAAGTATTGAACAAAAATTTTCACATTCAAATTTATAAAAAGGTAGAATCAGACAAAAACGTGACTCATACAGAAATAAATTGACTACAAAAGACTATATTAGTTACTCTTTCTTTCTGAAGAAGAACTTAACTAAACTAAACTGAACCAGAACTGAACTAAAACTGAACTAGAAATGAACTAAAGCCTGAACTAGAACTAAACTAGAACTAAACTAGAACTGAACTTGAACTGAACTAGAACTGAACTAGAACTGAACTGGAACTGAACTAGAATTGAACTAGAACTGAACTAGAACTGAACTAAAACTGAACTAGAACTGAACTAGAACTGAACTAGAACTGAACTAGAACTGAACTAGAACTGAAC
>NC_060950.1:14731136-14765914 GCF_022045245.1 Lucilia cuprina
TAGACTATAGACTAGACTATAGACTAGACTATAGACTAGACTATAGACTAGACTATAGACTAGACTATAGACTAGACTATAGACTAGAATATAGACTAGATTATAGACCAGACTTTAGACTAGACTATAGACTAGATATTAGACGAGACTTTAGACTAGACTTTAGACTAGACTATAGACTAGACTAATTTATACTAAACTGCAGACTATGTCAAGTCGCCAAAAAGTAACTATCCTAATGTTAATGCAAGTATGTACGAATGTATGTTGGTCAATAAGTGAGTGAGAAATACACATACCTTTTATCACTCACAAACCGCTGTCATTATTTTACAACTCTGTGGTGAAATGGCATCTGTAATGTTTTTCCCAGTAATTATTGTGGTCGATTTGTGGGAGTCATGCAGACAACTATACTATACCATACATACACAGATATATTGTAATATATAGTTAATAGATATAAAACTTGTAATACTAGATTCAAAGTAAAATGTATTATTGTAAATTTGGTATATAATAAAAATTGTAATAAAATAAAATAATGTTTTATAATTCTTAAACGAGATTATACAAAAGAGTAAAAATTTTATGTATTAGGAAAATAAAAATGATTTTTTTTATTTTTTTAGGTTAGGTTAATTCTTAATATACATGTAACTCTTTGGATGTTTTTCTAGACCATCAACTCTAAAAGAAAATAACAAATCTTCGAAATGTTTTAATAATTCAATAACAGTTTCGTTTTAAATCCCTTTTAAATGTCAGTGAATTAGAAAAAGTCTCACATTAAATTGCTCATGATTTAGGAATTATTAATGGGTTCTTATAAAAATATAATATACATCATATACAAGGACATTTTTGTAGTGCTTGTAGCGCATGGACTTACACACATACTACATTTTATAGATAACAAAGATAACAATTTAGTTAATGTCCGACTAAACATTGCCTTACACTCCAATTTATACGAATAGATATTTCTAAAAATTAACCTATTTTGTTGTCTGTAGATCCGTATATAACTCATTAATAGATCACTGTGATCACTTTGACTTCAATACCAAAACATAAAATAGTTTCTTTAATACAGTGAACAAAAATATTCAATATCTGTGAAAATCAAAAAAATCAAAATCTCTCGAGGTCCAGGCCAAAGGAGTCTCTTATCCAAAGAAAACTTTTTTCGTAGAGGAAATCTATTTTAATAATTTACCCTCTCTCTCTCAATTCACTCTATATAAAAACTATTCTTAAGAATACTCTCACTAAAGAAACTATGATAAAAATCTAAACAAAACTCTCTCTAGAGAATTTTTCAAAATAAGACTTTCTGTGAAAAGTCTAAAAAAAACTCCGGAGAAAACCTTTTCTCTAGAAAAGTTTTTTTCAAAAAAAAACTCTTTTTATGATTTTATTTTGTAGAGAAACTCTCACTATAGAGACATTTCATTCTCCACAGAAACTTATTAAAGGAAACCACACTGTTGGTTTGACTTTTATAAAACTTTTATAAAATCTCTCTCTAAAGTTACTTTTCTTTAGAAAAATCTTTCTAAAGAAACAAAAAATTTCTGTAGAGAAAACACTATTGTAAAGAATACCTTATCTGTAGACAACTTTAGCTATATAAACTTTTCTGAAAATCGTCTTAAAGAAACTTTACGAGAGAAAAAGCACTCTAAGGAAACTGTTATAGTAAAAGCTCTAGAAAAATATCTCTAAAAACTTTCTCCAGATAAAGTTTTCTGGAGTAAGTTTTTTATAAAGAATAGCTTCTGTAAAACGTCATCTAAAAAAAAGCTTTCTAGAGTAACTTTTATATTAAGAATTGTTTCTTAAAAACATAGTCTAGAGGAACTTTTCTTAAGAATAATCTATTTGAAAAAGCTTTTTAATGATAACTTTCTTAAGATAAAGTATATTTAAGAAAACTTTTTCTAGAAAAGCTTTTCTAAAAAAACACGCTTTCTAAAAAAACTTTTCGCTTTAATGAAACTTTTGTAAAGAAAATAAGTTCTACAGAGAAACTTTTTTAAAGAAAACATTCTAGAGTAACTTTTGTGTTAGGGACTGTTAAAAAAAACTTCGTATAGAAAACTTTTCTTAAAAACAATCTATTTGGAAAAGCTTTAACTTTCTTCGGATAAAATATTTT
Source organism: Lucilia cuprina (assembly GCF_022045245.1). Lineage (NCBI taxonomy): Eukaryota > Metazoa > Arthropoda > Insecta > Diptera > Calliphoridae > Lucilia > Lucilia cuprina. Next base: position 14,733,298 of record NC_060950.1, read on the forward strand.
AAAGAGCACTTTATCTAAAAAGTTTTTTCTACAAAAAAAAAAAAAACATTTTTTTCTATAGAAACTTTTTTTATAAAACTCGCTTTAAAGAAACGTTTCTAAAGAATTATAATAAAAAGCTTTAGAAAATATTCTCTTAAAAAACTTTTTCCAGAGAAAGCATTCTAAAATAATAGAAAACCTTTTCGAACAAAACTCGCTTTAAAGAAACTTTTCTAAAGAAAATGAGCTTTAGGGAAAGAAAGAAGAAAGCTTTAGAAAATATTTTTAAAAAAAAACTTTCTCAATAGAAACTTTTCTAAAGGAAGCTTTCTAGAATATCTATTGTTTAAAAACAAAACTCCGTTTAGAAATCTCTTTTAAGAAAGTTTTTTTATAACAACTCTGAAAGTATTATAAAGAAAATCTCTCTAGAGAAAGTTTTATAAATGAAACTTTTGCTAGAGAAACTTTTCTAATAAAACTCGCTTTAAGAAAAACTTTACAAAAAAAATCGATCTAGCAAAAGAAAATTAAAGGAAATTTTCTAAATAAAACTTTTAATTGAAACTTTTTTAAGGAAAGCTTTTTAGAGCAACTTAATTCTCTAAATAAAACTTTTAAGTGAAACTTTTTTAAGGAAAGCTTTATCGAGTAAGTTTTATATTAAGAATTTAAAAACTTTGGTTAAAGAAACTATTTTAGAAAAAACATTAGCTGGACAAACTTTTATAAAAATTTGTTTATAATTTTGATTTTTTTCAATTATAGACACGATACTCTATTTATACGATATGGACACTTTAAAAAGCAATAGAAAAAGTTCTAGCAATCAATTTAATCGTTGATAAAAAACATGCTAATCTTGGTAGAGATAAACGAATGCAAAAATGAATAATGAAAAAATGAAGCGAATTAATTGTAGCAATGGTTAATATTTATAAAAACACATAGAAATTCTATTCAATTAAACAAAAAAAATTAAGGCTATTCACAGATGGCAGTGTCGTATTATCGTAAAGTAACTATTCACTATCGGATATCTAACAGAGATATCAGAATTTATACCTAGAGTCAAACTGCTATCAAATCCCTAATTGGTGTGTTTTCCACATTCAGAATTGTCCATAAATGCCGAACGTTTCTCAGTGAAATGTCGAGACATTCGAACATCTCCCTATTTTAGGTTAGAGGACACGGGATTTCGTAGGGCAATAATATAACTGACAATTAGGCAAAAGGAGGCACCATGCTTAACAGATTAGAAATAGAGTAGTTTTGCAGTGTTTTACTATTTGCAATAAAGAGGCAGATCACTAAAAACTGCCACTTCATGGGCGCGTAAACACACGTGCTCAATATCCAAAGCGCTGTGGCCACAAATCCATACAGATTCAAATATCTTATGGATCTCCCAAGACTACAACTAGGTAATCTGACATCGATTGTTACGGACAATGTTAGACGTATTGGTTTCCTATTCCATGACTTCTGTAAGAGTTGTCAAAATGAAAATGTCCTGCTTTGGCTGGCACCCGAATTCGAACGCTATTTTAGCGATCTATCAGAATTGTTAAATATTCATTTGGAACGTCTTTTGATGTTCATAAATTTGTTAAAATAGGTATGAGCCTTGTGACCCACACACTAATTATCCATGCCAGAATGATTGGAGTTATCAAAATGAGGATGTCCCGCCGAATTGGGACACTTGGATCGGCCTTTTTAACGATCTATCCGAATTGTCAAATATTCAATTGATCTGGTTTCTTTTGATCTGGTTTCTCATTTTCAGAAGCTTCTTCTCATATCCTCTCTCTTACTTCCCCCCGGAGGCATGTTACCTTGGCGAGACCACCGCCTTGGTGTTATTGCAATACCGGGGTATAAAGAGGTGGCCAATACCTCCAGTCTGGCTGGGACTGAAAAATTGGTTACAGTCTACTGCTTGGCTTAGTCCTTGCATAGATTGCCAGAGGTCCGACCAGAGCACCGCATAATCTGGTACTACGGGTGGCCACTTGCTCGCAGGACTATGTCCTGGCTGGTCAGTTGGTTGAGGTTCCTTCGGGATCCACGTAGTGGCTGTGGTTTAAACCCAAATTCGCGGGGAGAGTAAGTGGCGGTTAAAAGACTGATGCGTGATATTAGTCAATATTTCGGGATCAGTTCGGTGCTGTTGCCGAAAACAACAGATACCCCACAGTAGAGTGACTGTGGAACTAAGCGTTGAAAAGGGGCGATGGTTCCGTTCTCAAGTCTACCCAGTGGATGAAAAAGACCAACAGTCATCCTCTCTCTCACTCTCTTTTCTACTCTCTCTCACTCATTAGTTTCAACTTTTCCCTATCTTTCTTCTCATTTAACAGGTATTCGTACAAAGGGATCAACCTGGACCCAAGTATAGCCGAAATCTGGTGTCTGTAATAACCTTAACTATTGCATAAACCGAAGTACAACTTTAGTTGCATTACTTAACATCAAACTGTGAAATGCCCCAATGTTGTTTACAAAAATTTGAAGCTTTTCCTTTTTTTAAATATTTAAACACCAATTTTAGTACTTTAATTGATCTCAACGTTTAAAGAACCTTTTCAAATATAGTACATGCATGACCGACCAACCTCACTAATAACTTATTAGCAACAAAAAAACAAAAATGCATTTAAATTTTAAACTAAAATGGAAGATTCTCTTTATCATTGTCTACATACAATTGGTCGCAAAATGTTAGTAAGTATACATAATTTATGACAATAAACAAATTTATATTTAACGTAATCTTTTCCCTTATTTCTAAACAAATAATTAGTAAATTTTTGTGACGCAATTGTTTGTTATAAATGTGATTCGATATCGTTGGAAGCATGTGCAACAACATTAAATGAAACCGATTTACCATATGAAAATTGTAAATCACTACAGTGTACAATGTCGATTGGTAAGTATTTATGAACTAAATATGAAAAAGTTAATCATTGTGTAATCTGTTTGCAGAGATAAAAGATAAATATTTAGATAGAACAAAAACTTATTTGACAAATATAAAGTAATTACAGTGTGTAATGTAAGTTAACATATACTCAAAGATTTTAATAATAAAACAACTTTTTTCTTTATAAAAACTCTTTCCATAGAAACCGTTATATAGAAAACTTTCTATAGAAAACTGTTTTATAACGAAGATTCTCTCCCCAAAAACTTTTCTATCTAAAACTATCTCTTAAAGTACTTTTCTAAAGAAAACTTTCTCTAGAGAAACATTTTTAAAAAAAGTTTAGTATAGAGAAACTTTTCTAACGAAAATGCCCTAGGAAAAACCTTTATAATAATTACTCTCTAAAGAAACTTTCTCCAGAGATACCTATCCATACAAATATTTCTCTAGAGAAACTTATCTAATTAAAACTCAATTCTGAGAAAAATTCTCACTCTTAAGGTTTTTATCTAAATATCGAGAAACTTTTCATAAGAGAACTCTTACTTGAGGAAACTTTCCTAAACTGACTTTTAAGCAACTAATCTCTTAACTTAAACAAATTTCAGTAGAAAATATTTTCTAGTGAATATTTTCCAAAGAATATTTGTTTTTTAAATGAAAATTTTCAAATAACAATTTTAAGATCTTTATCACTTCTGCACATAGTAGTTATTTAATATTTGCTATTACACTTGGTAGTCAATGACCTTTTACTTGGTCAAATGAACTCAATATTTGTTATCAGTTTTATAACAAGAATATTGTTATTTGTCATGCATGACATTCTTGCTAATCGCAATCTAGAAATAAAATAACTTTAAATTACTTCTATCAGTTTAATTGGTGTTAAAAGTGTTACAAATGAAATTCCAAAAAAATGTATAGTTTCAAATACAAATCGTTTTAAATGGCCATTATGCCATAGACTACACTATAAGTAGATAAAACTGTTGACTAAACTATGGACTAATATATGAACTAGACGCTTGGCTGTAGAATAGGCTTAAGCTAGTCTATATAGAAGACTATTGACTTGACAAAAAAGAAGACTACAGACTAGACTATAAACTAGATTATAGACAACATAGATGGACTAGACTATAGACTAAACTGTAGACTAGATCATAGACTATATAGTAGACTAGACTATAGACTAGATCATAGACTATACTATAGACTAGACTATATACTAGACCAAAGACTATACTATAGATTATACTATAGACTAGATCATAAACCAGACTACAGACGAGACTATAGGCTAGACTATAGACTAGACTATAGACTAGACTATAGACTAGACTATAGACTAGACTAAAGACTAGACTATAGACTAGACTGTAGACTTGACTTTAGACTAGACTATAGACTAGACTATAGACTAGACTATAGACTAGACTATTGACTAGACTATAGACTAGACTATAGACTAGACTATAGACTAGACTATAGACTAGACTATAGACTAGACTATAGACTAGACTATAGACTAGACTATAGACTAGACTATAGACTAGACTATAGACTAGACTATAGACTAGACTATAGACTAGACTATAGACTAGACTATAAACTAGACTATAGACTAGACTTTGGGCTATACTATAGATTAGGCTATAGACTTTACTATAGCCTAAACTATAAACTAGACTATATACCAAACTATAGGCTAAACTGTAGGCTAGGCTATATTCTAGACTCTTGAATAGAGATTAAACCATATATATTTCATTTAAATATTATTTTGACAAAAGTACAACACTGATTTGGAACCACAGATTTTCATGTATATTTTCGATTTGTTTTCTTCCTTCTTTTAGTTGATTCCGTTACCTATCGTGGTTGCTCCGACTCGACACCCACGGCTGGAGCGGCCTATAAGAAATATTGCAGTGAAAATTTATGCAACAAGGGAGTATATCCACCGGGTCGTTTAAAATGTTATCAGTGCAGTGGCCAACAATGTGATAGAGTCGTTGGAAAGCCCCATCCTTGTCCAAATCATCAAGAATATGATGAGTGTTACATTGATGCCATCGAAATTGATCAAATCTATCGTGGATGTCGTTCCAATACAAATCATACTTTTTCGACTAGAGCAATTTTTTGTGACTACAATGGTTGTAATAATGCTCCCGCCACTAGTAGATTAAAATGTGCCCAATGTGACTCAAAATTAGGTCGTGGTTGTAAAAGGGATCTGGTGCACAAGCATAACATCACACAATACGACACCTGCGAAATGGATGTCAAAATCAATATGAATAGTTCGTGTTTTATCTATCACAATATGGATCGAGTTTTGCGTGGTTGTTCGGATATTATGCCCGAAGAAGTAAAAGACAACATGAACCGCACTTTAATGTGTAGTGGACCCGATTTTTGTAATACTGGCAATTTAGAAACACAACAATGTTTGCAGTGCAACTCGGAGAGAGGAGACGAAAATTGTCGCTTTGATACCACCAAAGTAGCCACTTCATTTTGTAGTTCTCCTGAGGCATCTTCCTGCTATGCTGTCGAGTATAAAAATTGGCATGTCGAGAGGGGATGTTCAGTTGTCCCCCTAAATAAACCCGACAAAAATCGTGAATATGAGTGTGATATACCAAAAGATTGTAACAGAATGCCATTTACACGCTGTTATAAATGCACCTCGGAAATCGATTCTAATTGTGCAGCCTGGCAAAGACCAGGTTTTTTAGAGATCGAAGAATGTGAAATTCCAGCTGCCAGATGTTTAGTGGCCACTTTTGCCGATGGTGTAACGAAGAGAGGTTGTGAAAGCCAACAGCTTAATTGTAATCATACTTCTACGGCCCATTGCTCACTTTGTGAGGGCAGCTTTTGTAATCGCGGTCCCTTTCCACCTGAACGTTTACATTGCTATCAGTGTGGGTCGATGGAAAATGATTGTGATGCAATAACTAAACGTGATCCTTTACCATGTTCTCTTAATGAGTTGGAACCCTCTAATATAGGTGTACAGGCATGTTTTGAATATTTCAGCAAGCGTATGGGTCATATTGTAAGAGGTTGTTCTTCCAATGGTTTGGAATATTACAAGTGTATGTTACAGCAGCAACCAGGTTGTCAGTTGTGCAACACGAATGGTTGTAACAAAGTTTTGAATGAAATAGAATAAAGGTCTTAAAATTTTAAAAGAATTGATAAAATTCAGTCAGTCTCTCTATCTATCTATCTATCTATCTATCTATCTATCTATCTATCTATCTATCTATCTATCTATCTATCTATATATCTATCTATCTATCTATCTATCTATCTATCTATCTATCTATCTATCTATCCATCTATCTATCTATAAATCTATCTATCTATCTATCTATCTATCTATCTATCTATCTATCTATCTATCTATCTATCTATCTATCTATTTATCTATCTATCTATCTATCTATCTATCTATCTATCTATCTATCTATCTATCTATCTATCTATCTATCTATCTATCTATCTATTATCTATTTATCTATTCTATCTATCTATCTATCTATCTATCTATCTATCTATCTATCTATCTATCTATCTATCTATCTATCTATCTATCTATCTATCTATCTATCTATCTATCAATCTATAAAAAGTAAAATATAATCGAAAAAAGTCGAAAATAATCAAAAAGTCGGAAAAAGTCGACTATTTATAAAATACTAAAGTCGAAAAGTCTAAAAGTCGGCTTTTCGTTTCAACTATAGAACCCTACGCCGTTTCTAAGACAAACCAACCCTGTCTTTATATTGCAACACTGTTTTCAATTTATGTTAAAGTTTGAGAGTCACAGCTGTAAAACAAATTGTCATTTATTTTGACAGTTGTCATTATTTGGTCAATGAAAAAAAGAGAAACAGTGAAAAATTATTTTCACGCCTGTATTTTAATAGAAAATTTAATAAAAATCATAAACTTTAATTAAAAACCTAATAGTTCTTATAAATAAAAATGGTCAATACAGTTTTTAATAAATTTCTTCTGATAGCCGGCTTTGCCAGTTTAGCACATGCAGCCTATTCAGCAGCTCATTGTAAGTAGATTAGAAATTTGGAAAACATTAAAAAATGCAGGTCAAATAAATTATAAACTATTTTCCTTAAACAGATCGCACTTATTTGCGTTTAACCGAACAAGAATTTACTAAACTGCCTTTGGATGTAAGTACAATTAAATAAAAAAATTACAATAGAAAAATATATAAAAGAAAATAATTTACTTGTCTAGATTGTTGTCCAAATTGTGGTCAGTTTAATTGTTGTCATTTACAACCTCATTCAAATTGTGGGTAATTTTAAAGAAATTCGTGCCACCGTTGATATGCAAGCCAAATCCTGGGATACATTCGGTAACTTTCCGTCATTTTATTCATTTAATCATAGAGGTAAAGCCTTGTCACCAAATTATGTGCCCGAAGAGGAGGCTGAAGGTAAATCAAAATTGGATTTAAATTCATAAATCTTTAAATATCTATATGTAACTTATGAGATAAGTAATTGTAATTTCTTTTTTGTGTGGTTTTTAAATAGATGATCATTAATTATCTGTATTTATCATAAAGAAACTAATAAGTAAATGATACCAAAACAAGTTGAAATCTTTAAATGTCTTCTTCAAACACAATATCGACCACAGGCGATAGGGCGAAACGTATATATTTTATTTAATAAAATTTTACATTAAAAATTGGATGCATAGCAATTGTTTTTAAATAATTGGTAGTTTTTTTAAGAAAAATTATAGAATATTTAATAAAGTATTGGCAGAATCATCATTCAGGCAGTAGGCGAATAGATATTACTTTATATTAATAGCCAGATTAGGTTATATATATTTAGATATATATGTATATGGATATACAGACTGTTATATACTAAGTAAACTATTGGCTGAATCTTTAGTCAGACAGAATATATCGGTTGATATATAAATAGATACCAGAGATCTAATTAATTTAATATTGTTTCACAAAATTACTTTTTTCCAACTTCTTTATTGGACACTTTAATTGCAGCAGTGAAAGCTTTTAAACTTTAACCATTAAAATGTCGACTTGTATTTTGACAGATGACTTTTCGACTTTTTGCATTTTATGTCAAAAAATCGACTTTTTTTATTTAATTAAAAGTCGACTTTTAATATTTTATAAATAGTCGACTTTTTCGGACTTTTCGACATTTTCTGACTTTTTTGACTTTTTCCGACTATTTTCGACTTTCGACTATATTCGACTTTTTCCGACTATTTTCGACTTTTCGATTTTTTCGACTTTTTAAATATTTTCGATTTTTTCCGACTATTTTAAAGTTTTTGACTTTTTTCCACTTTTTCAAAATTTTTAACTATTTTTGACTTGTTTCTCCAATTTTCGGCTTTTTGACTTTTTCGACTTTCCGACTTTTTTCGACTCCTTCCGACTTTTCGACTTTTATTTACAAAGTCGACTTTTCGACTTTTTTCATAGACGATAGTCGAGCTATCGACTTTTTTGGAACAAAATAGTCGACTTCGACTTTTCAACTTTTTTCAACAAAAAGTCGATTGTTCGATTATTCGAAAGTCAATTTATAGAACCCTACACAACACTAGAAGTGATTGAAATACTTCTATAAATTATATACATTTTGTATTCTAAGCTTATATTATAATTTCAATTCATAATTATTGAAATATTTATATTAAACATTTTTAATAGAAAGACCTTTTTTCACATAAAATAATAACTTTAATTTTATAATAACTAAATATGCGCGAATATTTTTGTAAATAAAAACATTGACTAACGTACACTGAACGTACCTTAAATAAAAACTGTTTTGTATAGTTTGAAAACAACTGCTTAGATATAGATGGTAAGACAGTGAAGTGTTAATTAATGGCTATGCAGTTTATTGGTGCGCAGCTGTTGATAAGCGGTTAAATTAAATTTTTCAAGAAAACAGATTTTAACGTTTATTTTAAAGTCGACAAATGGAACTTTCAAATGATATAACAAATTTTAAATATTAACTAGTTATACCTAGTGTACTTTGCTACCCTAATGCCCGTAATTTCAACAAATAGGTATCTATCAGTGCATAGTTACCTTTGGAGTAAAAATATTTGGTAATTTTAATCCATAGGTACTGATTTGAAATACATGTCAACTTACCCTTTTGGTAAAGTTATCTACTAGTTATTTTACACTTTAGGTATCTATTTGTTGAAATTACGAACATAAAAGCAATATAAATTTAAAGTAACCGAATTAACGATTTTAGAGATTCTAACTGTAATAGTTTTAAAGATATACAATATTTCACTAATGGAAAATGTCACGCAAATTATTGCAAGTTCGCCAATTTTTTAAACACTGATTAAAACATTATTAATTAAAGTGATGATAACTGTAAATAATATTGTATTGTATTTAATTCATATGAAATGGATCGATTCTCTTTTTTGAAAGTTTGGTCATTTTTCTCTTGTTCACATGAATGTCAAATACTTCATGTAAATTTTAAGATTTTAGCTTATGTAGCTTCCTAAATATACAATTTTTTTCTTTTTTATTCATATGTGGGTTCTAAACCAATCTCCACCCCAAGTAAAAGAACGCTTTTTTTAATTTTTGTTAGATATTTTAATTATTACCAACAGTACTGAACATACCCTCTACTAAACTGATTGTCAAACAACTACAGTTTGAAAAGCTTTAATTTTTTAATAATATCTTCAAGTACTATTTTAACAGCGCCTTTAGAAAAATATATACACAGTTGTTTAGCGTAGTAGTAAAGTAGAATTTGATTTTTGTTGTAAACATCAGTCACTCTTCAACTATCCAACTGACAAGTTCGTTGTATTGCTCTAAACGCGCAAAGTATAATTGTGTAAAAGTTATAACGGAAATTAAGTGAATTGTTAAAAAAGAAATTAAAATACAAAAAAAAACAAATTTTGATTATAAAATTAAGTGTTAAAATAAGAAAAAATCCTTTAAGGGTGTGTGTTTGTACGATATTAAAGAAACAAATAGCAAAACAAAGCACTTGTTTATAAAAGTGAAAAAAATAACAACAAATATTAACTGTTTTTTAGCAAAATAAAAAGTTTTTATTGCAACAAAAAAAAAAAAAAAGAAAACTACCAATAACTAAAATGTCTGTCTCCTCAAATGCTTCTTCGGCTGCCTCCTCCGTTTCGGGAGCCAACACCTCAAATGGACGCCGTTCTTCATTAGGACGGCCCAATAGCTGTGATTCGGGCTCCACCGACTCCTCTGAATTGTCACACATTCTCAATAGACGCCAGGTGATTATCGACTCCCAGGAGGCAGGCATTGAAGTACCACACAGTTTCAAAGTGGTTAATGTTTATACAGAATTTCATGAATTTTCACGCAAACAAATAAAGGATTATCAAAAAACATTCAATACGTAAGTGGTTTTACATCTCTTGTTTTATATAATTTAATCTAAGGCTAAATAAACATCCTTTTCAAAAAATAATAAAATGTCAAGTTCCCAGCCAAGGTCATCATTAAAATGTAAATAAATAATAGAAAAGAATAAATGTTGTCTAGATTTAAAAGCAGTTTTTAGTTTCTGCTGCCACCAGCAACCAACCAACCAACACCCCTCTGACAGCCCTGCCCTTTGCGTTTTATATTTTTTTTCACAAAAACCTTCTTGCTACATTCCCATACACAAGAATAGTTTCAAATTCTCTGTATTGCAGAAGGAAAATAAAGTACAAAAAAACGCCCACATACCAAGAAGATACAACAAAATGTTTTTTTCTCTATATCCTTCTTCGCCTCTTTCTCGTTATTTGTGATGCTGTATAGACACCTTAAGTACATATTTACATATTTATGTACATATGTATGTATGTAGGTTTGCTTTAGCCCCGTCTTAACATTTTATATGGTTGTTTTTTTTTTTTGGATTTGTTTCGATTTTGTTTTTATTTCACGTGACTCTTCTTAATCTAAGTTTTTGTTGCTTTTTTTGCACATTTTTTTGTTGTTTTAATTCTTCTCCTGCCTTCTCTAATTTTAAATGATTTGACATTTTGCATACAAATAATTTTGTTGTGTTATGTTTATCAATAAACTGTTGTGCAGTGTTTTTATTGTTGGTGTTTTTGTTTTTTCTTCGAAACACTTGTGTGCCAAAACAGAATTTCTTTAATATTTCATTTTTAAACTTCTCTTTTGGCAGACTCATCCCATAAAGCGACGAAGAACTTTTTAATTTTTCTTTATTTATGTGTAATATTTTAAAAAACTGTCAGAAGATAAAAATCTAGGGTGTTATCCTTGGAAAAAGTTGTATAAATATAACGAATTGTTTATTCACTTCAGATCATAGTCTAGACTATAAAACAGATAATAGTACCGAATATAAAGAAGTCTAAATTAATCTGTATAATATCGCGTATAGAACACACCATAGTACCACCTACTAAACGAGCTATGGTCTTGCCTAAGGACTAGACTTCTATCTTCACTAGAGAACAGATAATAGTCTACTAAAGAACAGTTGGTTTTGAAAGGTTATAGTCTCATCTATTGATAAAATAAACAGACCTAGAGAATATATATTAGTCTAATAGACTTAGAGAATAGACTTTGATCTGGATTATTGAACAGACTATAGTCTTGAATACGAAACAGACTTAATAAAAGAATATAACAAACGATAATATCGACTATATATAGCCTAAACTATGGAACAGATTGTAGTGTGGATTAATGTCTAGACTATAACAGAACAGTATATAGTATCGACTATATTGTAGACTATAAAATAGACTCTAGTCTATAACATACTATTATCTGGAATATACAGACTACAGTCTGGACTATAGCCTAGACTACAGTCTGGACTATAGCCTAGACTATAGACCAGACTATAGTCTGGATTATAGCCTAGACAATAGAGGAGTCTGTAGTCTGGACTATAGCTTAGACTTTAGAGCAGACTGTATTGTGAACTTTAGCCTAGACTATAGAGAAGACTATTGTCTGGACTATTGCCGAGACTATAGAACAGAATATTGTCTGGACTATAGCCTAGACTATAGAGCAGACTATAGTCTGGACTATAGCCTAGACTATAGAGCAGACTATAGTCTGGACTATAGCCTAGACTATAGAGCAGACTATAGTCTGGACTATAGCCTAGACTATAGAGCAGACTATAGTCTGGACTATAGCCTAGACTATAGAGCAGACTATAGTCTAGACTATAGCGTAGACTATAGAGCAGACTATAGTCTAGACTATAGACTAGACTATAGAGCAGACTATAGTCTGGACTATAGCCTAGACTATAGAGCAGACTATAGTCTAGACTATAGACTAGACTATAGAGCAGACTATAGTCTGGACTATAGCCTAGACTATAGAGCAGACTATGGTCTGGACTATAGCCTAGACTATAGAGCAGACTATAGCCTAGACTATAGAGCAGACTATAGTCTGGACTATAGCCTAGACTATAGAGCAGACTATAGTCTGGACTATAGCCTAGACTATAGTCTGGAATATAGCCTAGACTATAGAGCAGACTATAGTCTGGACTGTAGCCTAGACTATAGTCTGGACTATAGCCCAGACAACAACCTCGATTATACAATTCTTTCGAATATATGTAGATCATACTATCGTCTCGACTAAAGAACAAACAATAGTAACAACTGTAGAACAAAATATAGTCTTAAGTAAATCTTGAATAACGACTAAAATAACGCGTTTTGTACAGTTTATAGATAGATATTCCTAAACAACGCAATATACTCATCTTATAAAGAATGTTTAGCCCTTCAGATATAGAGGAAATTTAACAATGCTTAAAAAATTCTCAAAATATTTAAAACATTATTCAATAAATTACAAGTATTGCAAATAAAAATTCTAATAGAGTTAAGAAAATCTATATTAATTGCTATAAGTGAGCTGCAATGAAATTTGAGTTAAGATTAAACAGCTAACCGATATACATAGCTCCTACAATAAGTCATTAAATGTAACTGATACAATTTTAATTCGCTTTTGTTGTTTCTTTTTTTTTTTTCTACATAAAAACTTTAACAAATTACTTTGACTCTGAATTACGTTGTCTGTAGCATTATTCATTAAATATGAATACTTTTTATAATACAAAACAAAAAAAGAAAATACTGTAAATATATATCTTTTATCATGGGTGTTGATTCTTTGTCTATGTAAACACTTACTAGAAACGACACTTTATTATTAACTTTAGATCAACATTATCTCCAGCATCATGTGAGTGCAAGTGCAACTTGTTTCATTATCTTTTCATCTACGACAACAGCCACAAATGCAAACAAAAAGGGGCTTCCACATATTTATAATATTTATTATAACATTCGTCCGTTTATCGTATAAAATCACCCACAGACAGTTGAGGGTGAAGGTGTTTAGTTAAGAGAATTTGTAAAAGATACTTTATTTACACATATTTACATAATCGTAGATAATGACGTTGATAATTAGAACTAAAGGTGTTTTTAACACAAGTTTTTAAGCAGCTTAATTGAAATACATACTAAACGTCATTATCATGTTTTATAGAAAACATTTTTTCCATTCATTATTTTTAAACGTTTGTTTTTTTTTTTTTTGTTCTTGCCACAATTTGTTTTAGATAACCTTTAGAAGTGAGTGAACCTTAAACTTGAATTATGATTTTAATATAAATGGATTTTATAGAAAGTATAAACTGTACTGCATTCATATTGTCTTTTTCAATTTAATGTTTCATATGGCTAAAGGCTATAGTCTTGATTTTAAAATAGACTATATTTTTGACAACTTAATAGACTATTGAATAGACCATAGTCCCGACTATAGAACATACTATAGTTTAGACTATATAACATACTATAGTTTAGACTATAGAACAGACTATAGTCTAGACTATAAAACATAGTATAGTCTTGACTATAAAATATACTATAGTCTCTACCATAGCGTACAGTCTTGACAACAGAACAGACTATAGTCTTAACTATGGAACAGAGTAAAGTCTTGACAATAGAACAGAGTATAGTCTTGACAATTGAACAGACTATGTTAGTTAGTAAGTTTGAAAGGAGGATGTATATACATTAAATCCCAAAAAAATACACCTAGGCCTCTATCGGGCCTGTTGTGCTCTCCTTAACCAGTGTCTCAGGTGAGAATCGAACCCACCACCTATTGTCTACCAGACTAGAACACTAACCACTAACCTACCGGAGACAAAGAACAGACTATAGTCTCGACTAAAGAACGAACTGTAGTCTTGACTATAATACTATAGTCTTATTTATAGAACAGACTATCGTCTTGACTATAAATCAGACTATAGCCTCGACAATAGAACATACTATTGTCTCGACTACACAAACAACAGTCTCTACTAAAGACTACTGTCTCGACTATAGAACATACTATAGTTTCGACCGTAGAACAGATTATAGTCCTAACTATAAAACAGACTATAGTCTTGACTATAGAGTAGACGATAGAACGGACTATAGTCTCGACTATAGAACAGATTATAGTTTCGACTATAGAACAGACTATAGTCTCGACTATAGAAGAGACTATAGTTCCGATTTTAAAACATAATAAACTACTGTCTCGACTGTAGAACAGACAACAGTCTCGACTATAGAACAGACGGTAGTCTCGACTATAAAATAGACGCTAGTCTCAATTATAGAGCAGACTATAGTATCGACTATAGTCTCTAAATTAGAACAGACTATAGTCTCGACTGTATAATAGACTATAGTCTCGACAATAGAACAGATTATAGAACTGAATTGTATCGAAAAATGCTTTAGAGCAGACTATAGTCTCGCCTATAGAACAGACCTGTTATAAAACATACTATAATCTTAAGTCGCCAGACTTAATTAGAACACCTTTTTACTTCCCTCCACTTAAACAAATCCAGACACAAATATGTCATTTGTATTCTAAAAACAACTTAAGATTAAAAGCAAACTATTTGAATTTTTATAGAATCTCACTTTTTTCTTTTGTTAAATTCCCAAGTCATTGTGTTCTAAAAAAAAAATATCAATTAACAGCAAATATTTTTCAATTAACTCGGTAAAAATATGGTTTAAGTTAAAATAAACATTTGAAATAATTCTGGCTATTTCTTACTGGCTACTGGAGCCATTTATCCAAAGATATTTGTTTATTTATATTGTTTTCAATTTCAATTGATTACTACAAACAATAATTACATTTGAATTCAATCATGAAAACAAACATTCATTGGTAAGATGATGATAATGACGATGACAGACAAACTGACACAACAAGACATTTTGCCTATTATCGAATTACATGGTGTGGTCTGAACTCACAGCTCATCATTTCAATCGTCTTATATTTAACAGTTTGTTTAGGAAAAAAAAAACAAAACAACAACAACAGCTTGAATACAAAAAAATCACTTGAAACTAAAAAGGGAAATGAAATGGTAAAAAAATATATCAAAACAGTTATAAACATTATGAAAATCCCACAATAATAATAAACAATATTTAGATTTGTGCATAAGAGATGATAAATTAAACTGGTACTTCTTCGGGTTGCTTTCTTTATGTTTTTTTTTTTTTTTTTTTTTTTTTTTTTGAGAAAAATACTGCAACTGTCTTCCGAAAATAGAATCAAAACCAATTATTCAATATTTTATATATCTATTCTGTTCTATAGTCCAGACTATTGTCTATAGTCCAGATTAGAGTTTATAGTCCAGACTATTGTCTATAGTCCAGATTATAGCCTATAGCCCAGACTATAGTCTTTAGCCCAGACTATAGTCTAAAGCCCATACTATAGTCTATAGCCCATACTATAGTCTATAGCCCAGGCTATAGTATATATCAAAGACTATAGTATATAGGCCAGTCTATAGCCTGGACAATAGTCTATAACCTAGACTATAGTCTATAGCCCAGACTATAATCTATAGCCCAGACTATAATCTATAGCCCAGACTATAGTCTATAGCAAAGACTATAGTCTATAGCCCAGACTATAGTCTATAGCCCAGGCTATAGTCTATAGCCCAGGCTATAGTTTATAGCCCAGACTATTTTCTATAGTCCAGACTATAGTCTATTCTATAGTCCAGACTATAGTCTATTCTATAATCCAGACTATAGCCTATTCTATAGTCCAGACTATAGTCTATTCTATAGTCCAGACTATAGTCTATTCTATAGGCCAGACTATAGTCTATTCTATAGTCCAGACTATAGTCTATTCTATAGTCCAGACTATAGTCTATTCTATAGTCCAGACTATAGTCTATTCTATAGTCCAGACTATAGTCTATTCTATAGTCCAGACTATAGTCTATTCTATAGTCCAGACTATAGTCTATTCTATAGTCCAGACTATAGTCTATTCTATAGTCCAGACTATAGTCTATTCTATAGTCCAGACTATAGTCTATTCTATAGTCCAGACTATAGTCTATTCTATAGTCCAGACTATAGTCTATTCTATAGTCCAGACTATAGTCTATTCTATAGTCCAGACTATAGTCTATTCTATAGTCCAGACTATAGTCTATTCTATAGTCCAGACTATAGTCTATTCTATAGTCCAGACTATAGTCTATTCTATAGTCCAGACTATAGTCTATTCTATAGTCCAGACTATAGTCTATTCTATAGTCCAGACTATAGTCTATTCTATAGTCCAGACTATAGTCTATTCTATAGTCCAGACTATAGTCTATTCTATAGTCCAGACTATAGTCTATTCTATAGTCCAGACTATAGTCTATTCTATAGTCCAGACTATAGTCTATTCTATAGTCCAGACTATAGTCTATTCTATAGTCCAGACTATAGTCTATTCTATAGTCCAGACTATAGTCTATTCTATAGTCCAGACTATAGTCTATTCTATAGTCCAGACTATAGTCTATTCTATAGTCCAGACTATAGTCTATTCTATAGTCCAGACTATAGTCTATTCTATAGTCCAGACTATAGTCTATTCTATAGTCCAGACTATAGTCTATTCTATAGTCCAGACTATAGTCTATTCTATAGTCCAGACTATAGTCTATTCTATAGTCCAGACTATAGTCTATTCTATAGTCCAGACTATAGTCTATTCTATAGTCCAGACTATAGTCTATTCTATAGTCTATTCTATAGTCCAGACTATAGTCCAAACTATAGTCTATTCTATAGTCCAAACTATAGTCTATTCTATAGTCCAGACTATAGTCTATTCTATAGTCCAGACTATAGTCTATTCTACATTCCAGACTATAGTATATTCTATAGTCCAGACTATAGTCTATTCTATAGTCCAGACTATAGTCTATTCTATAGTCCAGACTATAGTCTATTCTATAGTCCAGACTATAGTCTATTCTACAGTCCAGACTATAGTATATTCTATAGTCCACACTATAGTCTATTCTATAGTCCAGACAATAGTCTATTGTATAGTCCAGACAATAGTCTATTTTATAGTCCAGACTATAGTCTATTCTATAGTCCAGACTATAGTCTATTCTATAGTCCAGACAATAGTATATTCTATAGTCCAGACTATAGTCTATTCTATAGTCCAGACTATAGTCTATTTTATAGTCCAGACTATAGTCTATTCTATAGTTCAGACTATAGTCTATTCTATAGTCCAGACTATAGTCTATTCTATAGCCCAGACTATAATCTATTCTATAGCCCAGACTATAATCTTTTTTAACACTAGAATCTGTTCTATAATCCAAACTATAGTATCTACTACAGTCCAAACTATGGTCGTTTCTATACTATATTTTCAAGACTTATACTCCTTTCAGTAGTCGTCAAAGATCAAAGACTAAACGAGAGCAAAAGATAAATTATCACGCATACACATTAAATGTGTAAGATCGTTAATGCAGCCAGTAGCATTTGTTTTTGTTGATTTATTTTGTTAATACAATATTATTTTTTTCTTCTTTATATTTATCATTACGTTTGCACAAGAAAATAACTTAAATAATAAACAAAAAAGCAAGTATGTTAATAAAAAAAACACAACAAACAAATAAACCAGACTTAAAACTGTTTTATCCTTAATTTATTTGTATAAAAATTAAAGAAAACTCAACAAATGTTAAATATATATTTTTTTTTAAAACAAACAGATAATCATTATAAAGAAAATCCAACATATTTTAAACATAAGACTAAGATAACGAATATCTTATTTGAGCTGAGTAATAAATAATTTGTTATTGTTGTTGTTTTCTTTTACTTTATTATTTTCGTAGAGAAGTGATATCTCCAACCAATTAACAATTGCATGTAATAAGAGAACACACATATCGGGTTTTATTATTTTTTTTTTTTTTCGTCAGCTTCATGTGTATATTCGTCCATCCGTCCGTCTGTTCAGCTGTCTGTCTCTTAGACTGTTGGTGTTAATGCTGACTTTACGCCTAGATGACTCATTTAATTGTATTTGCTGTTTTTCTTTTCTTGCGCCTCTCTTCGTGGTTTATTGCATTTAATTGTTCCTCAAAAATAAAATTATCGCTTTCATGTTCGAATTCACACATGCAATTTTGGATGAGTGACACAGTGTTTTGAAATTTGTAAGAAAAGTTTTTAGTATAAAATGAAATGGTAGTCGGGACTTTAGTCCAGACTTTAAACATATTATAGTCTGGACTATAGATCAGATTATAGTCTGCATTACTGAACAGATTATAGAACAGATTATTGTCTGGACTATAGAAGAGACTATAGTCTGGACTATAGATTAGATTATAGAACATACTATAAAAAAGACTATAGTCTGGAAAATAAAACATACTAAAATCTGGACTAAAAAACACTTTAGTCTATATTTTACTACAGACTATAGTCTAAAGTGTGAAACAAACTTTAGTCGGACTATTGATCAGACTACTGTAAGAATTATAAAAGAGACTATAGTCTCGACTATTGAACAGAACAGTCTGGACTATAGAACAGACTATAGTCTGGACTATAGATCAGACTATAATCTGGACTATAGATAGGACTATAGAACAGACTCCATTGTTTAAATACTATAGAACAGAATATAGTCTGGACTATAAATCAGACTATAGTCTGTACCATAGATCAGACTAAATTTAGTACTATAGAGTAGACTATAGTCTGGAATATAGAGCAGAATATAATCTGGACTATATACCAGACAATAGTATGGACTATAGTCTGGGTTATAGTTATAGTATTGAAGACTCTAAACTTTTTTTTAAAAAAAGTCTATACTTAGTCTTGACTATTAAACAGAACAGGCTATAGTCTAGACTATAGTTCAGACTATAATCTGAAATGTTGAACATAATAAAAACAGTCTAAGGTTTGGCCTTAATAACATGCTATTATCTGAATTATATTCCGGTCCAAAGTCTAAACTATATATGTAAGACTATAGTAGTCAGGACTATAAAACAGAGTATTGTCTGTCTATGGGTCTGTTGGCCTATATTGAGGACAAAAGAACAGGCTGTAGCCTGGACTAGATAACTGACTATAATTTGTACCCAGAAACAGACTATCGTCTGGACTATAAAACAGACTTTAGTCTAGAATTTAACTTTAATTTAGATTAGACTTTATAATCAAGTCTTGACTTTAGAAGAGGTCATTTCTGAACTTTAGAACAGTTTATGGTTTAGACTTTAAAACACCCTATAGTTAGGATAGTTTGGATTTTAAACCAGACTATAGTTTGGTTTTTAAAACATACAGAATCTAGTTTGAACTTAGAACACACTAAAGATTGTACTTAAGAGAGTCAATATTAAATATCAGACTATAATCTTTAATCTACGATCATTAAAATACTAATATAGAATTAAAAAACGGTACAATATTATTCCACTTTATATACTTTACCCAGCCACTGTGCAACATCGTAAGTCAGCATAACATTTTTCATGACTAAATTTGCTTTTTTTCTTGTTTTTCATAACTATTGTAATCATTAAACAAACTACTTATTAAGGAAAAAATCATTTAAGTTTTGAATGAAATTAAAAGTGTAAACATTTAATTAGTCACTTCTAAGGCTTTAAGGAAAAGAAATTAATTATCTAAAAGTTGGCAACATTTTGCTTTTAATATTTAAATGATTTTAATTTAAAGATAATAGAACTTTGAGAACTTAAATCATATAAATTTAACAATTTTTTATGACCAAAGAATGACACGTTTTATATTTAAATTTTTTTATGTAATCACCTGGTGAATGATACAATTTTTTTATCTCTATAGAACGTATTTTTTTGCGTAATATTCTTGTCTTATGGGTGTGTTTTGATGATGATTTAATTGAAAAAAAATGTTTCTACGTAATAGTATAGATTAAAATTTTTTTAGAGGGGAGGTTGCTATTAACCTAAACTTAAATTATATTTTATAGTTTTTTTTTCATGCCTTTAAATTTATTAATATAAAATATATCTTAATTACATTCAATTTTTCATCTTTATTACAAAAACCAGAAAAAATATTGCATGAGCATTAAAATGCAATTAATAAACCTCAACTACACAGTGAGAAAAAACCGATAGAAAAGTACCGAAATTGAGAGAATCCGTTGTCAAAAGTAAGCTCACCACATTTGTTAACATTTAGGCACATTTAGGTTATTATTTATGTTATCATTTTGACAACCACGGTGGAAAATTTAACAAAGCATCATTGTCATTACAACAACGAGTTATTGTCATTAGAACATCAAATTGTTGTCATTTCTTCTCCGCTTTATATAATTTCTGCAACGAATCGTTAACATTTCGATAATGCAACGTTCTATTTAACAACATAGCGTTGTAACGTAGCAGTTAGAAAAACCTATACATATAATAGTTAAATTGTATGAATAAACCATCTTACATTAAACATCCCATACAACAAGTACATTATACAAAACATTACACATTAAACAGTCTATAAAACAAGTAAATAGTTTATAATTCCTAACTTGTTTATGTTGAAATAAGTATAAGTGGTCAGAGTTTTGTGACTAGAGAGAGAGCTGATATTGCCGTCCGTGCTGCACTCGTGCATGATACCAAAGTACCGCCAGAACCTAACACAATACCTGCTCTAGTAGTATGAGTTTGTAGAATTGCTGATTGTAAGAACCCCTGAATTCTTCTTACATTCGTAATTAACTCGTGTAGTATTTACTCGTGTAGTATTTATATTGTATTCCTAGTCGAACTCAAGAACTCCCGAATACTTCTTGACTTCGTATAGTATTTACGATTGTATTCTTAGTCGAACTCAATAACCTTTGATTACTTCTTGACTTCGTGTAGTATTTGCGATCGTATTCTTAGTCGAAATTAAGAACCTCCGAATACTTCTTGACTTCGTGTAGTATTTACGATTGTATTCTTAGTCGAATTCAAGAACCTTCGATTACTTCTTGACTTCTTGTAGTATTTACGATTGTATTCCTAGTCGAACTCAAGAACCTCCGAATAATTCTTGACTTCGTGTAGTATTTGCAATTGTATTCCTAGTCGAACTCAAGAACCTCCGAAACATTCTTGACTTCGTGTAGTATTTGGAATTGTATTCTTAGTCGAAATCAAGAAACTCCGTATTCTTCTTGACTTCGTGTAGTATTTGCGATTGTATTCTTAGTCGAACTCAAGAACCTCCGATTACTTCTTGACTTCGTGTAGTATTTGCGATCGTATTCTTAGTCGAATTCAAGAACCTCCAAATTCTTTTTGACTTCGTGTAGTTCCTGTCTTTAGCTGCGCAGTTTAAAAAAAACTTATCGTAGAATGAAAAGACTCTGAAATTAACAGAAACCTCGCCAGAATACGACAATAAAATTTCTTTTCCTCCCACTTCTCGATCTAACGCCGTCAACACCGCCTAATAACCATCGTTCAACGTTCATCTCCCGAACAGCCATCGTACACTTAAGTAGATCATAAAGCTTTGTTCCGATTTACACATCACATTTTTAAATATTTGTGTTTTAATTTAAAGGAAGCAGATCTTTAAACTAAACCTGGATAGGTTGAGTCATACCTCAACTGGAAAAATAAACTGCATTACAGCGTTGTCAACAACGGATGTTATTAAAAAATTATAAATACTTGGTGTCAATTTGACAGCAAGTGTGTATAATTTTAAAACATCTTTTTTCTCTCTGTGTACTTATACATACATAAAACATAATTCCGTAAATGAATTTTTCATTTTATGTGAAAAACAAGACCCACGCAATGATTTTTTTCCAAAAAAATATTTCTAACTCAAATAGAAAAATGCATGTGTAAAATATTTGAAAATCTAGTAGAATTTTTTATATGTATTTTTTAGTTAAATGTCATTCATTACACACAACCACCACCTCTGACTTTTAGAGCAAACAGACAAAGTCGTAAAATATTTACTTATTGCATGATTTCATGCATATTACAAAAATTTGTTCTTAAAAACCAAAAAACAATTGAGAAAAATCTATAAAAATTATTTTTTTTTTACAATTGTATTTCAATTAAACTTTACGACAAGTTGTTCTAGATTTTAAAATTCATATAAGAGTTTGTTTTAAGTTTGTTCTAGAAAATAAAATTCTTTTGATGTTTAACAAAATTTTGCTAAATACAAATTGTTTTGTTGTTGGATATAAGGAAGAAATAGTTTTTCTTTTCTTTAGATTAGATAATAAAAGATTTTTATTTAGTTTATCTTATTCTTGAATGATTGTTTTTGCTGATATTTCTTCTAAGCAAATTTAAAGTTTAAATGAAATTTTACACATTAAAAAAAATTATAAAATAAAATACATTTAGCTTAAGTTACAAACACTAATAAATAACACTTCTGTTCTAATTCTAACAAATTAGCCAACAAACACCTAGAATTTTAACTTTAATTACTAGTATTTCAACAATTAGCATAACACATTTTTTTGTTTAACTTTTAACTAAACAAAAATGTATATAATTAAAAATTCACAAAAAATTTACAAAACAAAAAATCAACTGATTTTCAAGTTTAAACAGTTAATTAAAACCAGAATATAAAAGTAATTATGTCAATGTTAAGTACAAGTTAGCTTTTTTCCGACTTCTGCTATATTAACTACTTGGGCGTCACACCAGTAGTTAACTGTTGCAATTGTTTATGGCCAATGGTATAGTTTATGTCCAAGTCTATTGTGTCTAGCCAGGTTTATATCCTAGTCTACAGTCATGTTTATAGCTTTTTCGTAGTTTAGTCTATAGACTAGTCTATAATGAAGTTTAAAGCGCAGTTTATTGTGTAGACTATAACCCAGTCTTAAGTTTAGTCTATTATTCAGTCTGTCTTAAGTCCAGTCTATAGCCTAGTCTATTGTCTAGTCTATAGTCCCGCCTATTGTGCAATCCATATTTTAGTCTACAGTCCAGTCTATGGTCCAGTGTATGTTCTAAGCTATTGTATATAGTCCAATCTATAGTCAAGTCTATAATGCAGTCCATAGTCCAGTCTATAGTCTAATCTATAGTCCAGTCTATAGTACAGTATATAGTTCAGTCTATAGTCCAGTCTATAGTCTAGTCTATAGTCCAGTCTATAGTCCAGTCTATAGTCCAGTCTATAGTTCAGTCTATAGTCCTGTCTATGGTCCAGTCGTTAGTCCAGTCAAAAGTCTAGTCTATATTCCAGTCTATAGTCTATAGTATAGTCCAGTCTATAGTCCAGTTTATAGTCCTGTATATAGCCCAGTCGTTAGTCCAGTCAATAGTTTAGTATAATCCAGTCTCTAGCCCAGTCAATAGTCTAGACTATAATCCAGTCTATAGTTCAGTCTATAGTCTAGTCTAGAGTCTAGTCTAGAGTCCAGTCAATAGTCTAGTCTATAATCTAGTCTATAGTCCAGTCTAGAGTCCAACCAATAGTCAAGTCTATAGTCTAGTATATAGTACAGCCTATAGGCTACAGTATGGACTACCGGCATGGTTGTAGCCCATTGTCTAGTTCATATATACCATTACTGCATGGATCGTCCCTTACGAACAAGCACGTGGGATAAATTCTGCGGTCGCATGATACCACATGAATGTCATACAGAAGAAAACCTGCCGCGGAAAACAAGAGTAGTTCTAAATCAACTAAGATCGGGATGGAGCAACATGCTCAATGCCTACTGGTCTGCTATGTCCTGTATGTGGTCAGGGCCCTCATGAAACCCACCGCATATTCAACTTCTCATTAAAACCCAAATTCGCGGAAAGAATGAGTTGCGGTTAAAAGACAATATTTAGGGATATGTTCGGTGCAGTTGCCGAAACAACTGATACCCCACTGAGGAGTGAGTGTTAAGCTAAGCGTTGGAAGTGATTGTATATCGTACGGGCCTCACCCCATCCGTCTACCAATAATGAATGTGTCGTATGTTTGTCTCTTATATATGGGAAGTGTGCTGGATTGTCTAATGCTGGATGAAAGGCATGATATACAAATGATACCATTGAATTTTCCTTCCTTGTCCAGATTTAGTTCAGAGTATATTCTGTTCATATCAGAATTACCACAGTATGTGCTTGTGAATAAGAACAAAGTTTCGGCTTATTTGAAGAATTCGTACTTCGGTCTCTACCGGGTACGTCTCTAGGTGCTGTTGCCAAATCAACAGACCATCCCATCAGCGTGATTGTAAACGAAAGTGATGTTCTACATCTCGAAAGTTAAGCAACGGGGCAGCAATGGTCAGAGATTAGATAGATCCATGTACAAAAATTGCAATCTGCGTGTAAGATACACAAAGAGGCAGTGGAGAGTTGTTTACTTTTTATACACCCAGTGGTTGAAAAAGTATGTACCACCGTGCGATAGGGCAACGCGCCTGGCCTGGTCTATAGTTTAGTTATTAGTATACTTAGTCTATTCCATAGTTGACCCTCTGGTTTTGTCTATAATTAGGCTTTACGTTTTGGTTATAGGGTATTCCAAAATTCGTCTCGAATGGACTTGGAATATTTTTAAATTTAGTTTATTTTCCTTTACTATTTTCATTCTTCTTTCAAACATTTAACGCCAGTTATTTGTTAACAAAGTTGTTAAACAAAATGTTTGAAACTTGTGTAACAATATTTTATTTCAAAACTTAAGAAAATGATTAAGTTAGTAGTGATTTACATCGTATTAAAAGCTTTAATTATTAAATACAATTTAAAATGTTTAAAAGTAATTTAATATCTAAACAAATTAATACAAATTATTTAACAACACAACATAATCTCAAAGACATAATCTAATAAATACAAAATATTTTAAATATACAATTTAATTAAAACAATTAAAAATTTGTTATTAATACAACGGAAACAAATTGACGTCAATTTTGTTTATTTAATCAATAAAAAGTTTGGTTTATAAATTAACAAAAATTATTTAATTTAATGTTTCTTTTAAAACATTTTGGCTTTAAAATGAATTTGTTTATTTTATAAACATTAATTATTTAACGTTTTGTTAGTGTTTTTCAAAATTACCTGTTTTATATTTTACGGCGTAATTTTGAATTGCAAATTTTTATTTATTTTATTAAAAGATTTTTTTCTTTCTTTTTATACATTTCTCAACTTATTGTTGAATCACGTTTATTTCACTGGAAATTATAAACAATATTTTGCTTAAAGTAAATTTAAAATTACTTTCTATTCTGAGTTGAGTCATGTGTATCTAAATACGACTGTATAAACAATTCTATCAAGATCACTTTTCAATGATTTTGAAAAAAAAATTAAATATTTTTTTTTTTGCTTTTTTAAGACGTTAATTATAAAATTGAAAGTGTTATTAAGTAAATAATTAGAAATTTAATAAACTAACAAATGTATTTAATTAAGCGTTAAACCTTTTTTTTAATATCAGTTTGAGCTGATTATTTTCCAAATTTATAATATCATTATTATTTTAAAGAAATTTATATTACGTTTTATTAAAATGAAACATGTTTAAGCATGTTTGTGTACAACTGCAATGCACCCTTTAGATATCATTAAAATAAATTAAAAACCATGGTCACCATGGTCAAAAACCCTTTGAATAAATAGAAAACAACCCTCTGTTTTTTATTAAAGTTTGTCCATACCATTATGCGAATTTTAATACACTGAAAGAAAAAACTTAACAGATTTAATTTTACTCAGTTTATAGTTAAGTCTATAGTCTAGTCGCGTTTATAGCTTATTCAATAATACAATATATAGTCTAGTCTAAAGTCTAATACATAGTTTAGTCCATGGTGTAGTTTATAGACTAGCCTATAGTCTAGTTTGTAGTCTAGTCAATACTCTAATCTATAGTCCAGTTTGTAGTGTCTAGTCTATAGTCTAGTCTATAGTCTAGTCTATAGTCTAGTCTATAGTCTAGTCTATAGTCTAGTCTATAGTCTAGTCTATAGTCTAGTCTATAGTCTAGTCTATAGTCTAGTCTTTAGTCTAGTCTATAGTCTAGTCTATAGTCTAGTCTAGTCTATAGTCTAGTCTAGTCTAGTCTATAGTCTAGTCTATAGTTTAGTCTATAGTCTAGTCTATAGTCTAGTCTTTAGTCTAGCCTAGTCTATAGTCTAGCTATAGTATAGTGTATAGTCTAGTCTATTTATTCAATAGTCTAGTGCAGTGCAATCTAGAACAAAGACTAGACTAGTCTTTCTTCTAGATTGCACTAGTCAGACTAGTCTTTGTTCTAGTCAGTAGTCTTTTATATAGTCTCGTCTATAGTGTAGTTAATAGTCTAGTCTATGGTCTACTCTATAGCATAGTCTTGTCCATAGTCTAGTCTACAGTCTAGTCTATAGTATAGTTTATAACATAGTCTTGTATATAGTCTAGTCTTGTCTATAATCCAGTCTAGAGTCTAGTCTTTAGTCTATCTTTATAAATGCCTATGTGAGAATCCAAAATGAAGTAAGCAGCTGCATAACAAGTAATGTATTTAACAAAGTACGTCAAAACAACACAATAATTTCATCATTTCAATTAACTCTTGTAATTGCATATTGTCTGTCATGTCCACAATTACTTTGTAGAAGAATAGAGTTACAAAAAATCAACAATAATTAAATATTATTTATAATGCAATTGACATTTAGGTTCGACAACAACAATAATAAAACTTTACATTTAAATGCAGTGACAAAGAACACCATGATGATGAATGCATTAAAAGAACATGAAATATATGTGTATAATGGAAGCAAAAACTAAAGATAAAAAATTGTGTTTTTTTTCTTTTATTGGCAGTTAAATAAATCACAAAGGCATGAATAATAAATTTATTTAATACAGATTGCATAAATTTTTGTTTTTATTTAAAAAATAGTTTTAGGGTAGTAACAACCAAATGATTTGTAATGACTGTAACTGTGGTTGTCACGATTTTATGATGATCATGATGATGATGGCGTATACACTGATCCTATGAGTAACTCTGGTAGTTACTCATTTATGTGTTTGAATTCTATTCTGATAATTTGGAAAATACATAATTTGATATTTCCTCAATTGTGGGACAAGCATGTTTATGTATGTTTATGAGTGTGTACATGATCAGAAATATTTAGAATAGATTTTTAAAAATATTTTTTAAAAATTATCATTCAAGAGAGAGAGAGAGTGTTGTAAAAGAAAATGTTTTTTTATTAATAATATTGATAAAGTTATAGGATAGAATAATGCGTAGTAGTGTGTGTATGAGGCGTGCTATGTGTCACGATTTCTTGGTATTACAACTTTTATCACTAGAATTTAATGTTCAATTCGTAGACACAGTGACTCTTTGGTGTGTAATTGAAATGCAAAAAAAAAAAAAACTATATACCACAAATATGGTCACTTATTATAATTGTATGATAAAAACTGATGGACTTTTTATTTGTCTAAAGTGAACTTATTGTTGTAGAAAACTATATACATATATATTTTTTATTTATAGGGTTCATTGTCATTTGGAGGTCTTTGTATTGCTATTATTTAAAGCGTAAGTAGATAAATTTTAAAATTGTGCACATGCAATAAAATGTGGTGGTGTTGAATTTAAATCAAATTAACTTTAAATCTGTATAAAATTTCAAATGCTTAGAATTAAAGAAAATAAATTTTTGGTAATTATTAAGCTAGCAAAAAATTGCTATAAGAAAGCTTGAGCTTAAAAGTTTAATTTCTCTAGAAAAGTTGCTTGAAAGATCGCTAAAGCTAGCAATAAAAATCATTTAGAAAAGCTCTATCTAGCAATAGATACCTAATGGAAAATCTGAACTATATAAAAACATTTAAGCTCGAGCTTACGATAGATTTCTATAATAAAGCTTGAGCTAACGAAAAGCTTGAGCAAACGACTCCAATAGAAAAGCTTTAGGTAACGAAAGATTTCTTTAGAAAAGCTTGAGTTAGTGAAAAAATGAAAGCTTTCTATAGCTAAATTTTGGATTGTAATAGATATCTATAGGAATGCTTTAGATAGAGTGAAAATTTCCTATTAAAAAGCGAGAATGAAAGCTTTTTATGGAAGCGTATAATTCTAAACGTTCAGGCGTTCAGTTTGACGACAAGATTTCTTATAAAAAGAAGCTTAAGACAAAGCTTTAGAGAGAAAAGCTTAAGATTAAGGTCTCTAGAAAAAAGCTTGTGGTATGGATGGATGTTTTGGAATGGTTGAGCTAGCGAATGATTGAGCAATGCCATTCAAGCAATTCTATAGGAAAGCTTGAGCTAGCGATAGTTTTCTATAAGAAAGCTTGAGCTAACGATAGATTTCTATAGGAAAGCTTGAGCTAGCGATAGATTTCTATAGTAAAGCTTGAGCAAGCTATAGAATAGTTTGAGCTTTTCTATAGCTTGCAAGCTCAAGCTTATAGGAAAGCTTGAGCTTGCGATAGATTTCTATAGGAAAGCTTGAGCTAGCGATAAATTTCTATAGGATAGCTTAAGCTAGCGATAGATTTCTATAGGAAAGCTTGAGCTCACGATAGATTTCTATAGGAAAGCTTGTGCTTACGATAGATTTAAAAAGGTAAGCTTGAGCTATAGAAAAGCTTGAGAATGAGCGAAACATATAAAGAATGCTCATGCATGACTGAATGATTTCTAAACGAAAATCTTCTGCCTGTTTAAACCTAACATGCACATGAACAAAATCAAAATGCTTTGATATTTAATCACCATTATTTCCATAAAAATATATAGAATAATTAATGCGTATTAAATTCAGAATATAATATATAAAATATTATCTTAAATTAACTACTTATTAACTACGATTAATGTTTAACAAGTGCACACTTGCATGACATTATCATTAAATTGTAAAAATATTATAAGAATGTAATGCAAATAAATGCCCCAGTAAATACACATGATTTTGTACACAAAAAAATCGCTATTTTTGTAAATGTATAAGTATGTATGTAATGTAAGTTTAAAGAAAAAATTTAAGTAAATGTAAATATTATTTTCGTATTTTATAAATATATTCAGAAGAAAACAAACAGAAAAAATATCAAAAAATATCAAAACCAGGTCATCTTTTATTACAACAACTGAATAATAAAGAAATAAACGTAAAAATAACCATGTATTTATATACATACATATATATGAATGAATGTATGTATGTCGGGGTGGTATACATTTTTTGCATACTCAACAATAATGTCATGTAAAATTATGTTGCGAACAAAAAACAAAAAACAGACAATAAAAGAGTGTACAAAAAAAGACAACAAGTATATGAATTTTTTTACTACATTTTGGCGCCCACTACAGCCTCTTGAAAATCATGCACCTGGCTTATTAACAGATATGCCAGATTGTTAGATTTTATGCAAAGCTTCTAAAGCTAATGTGTCTAATGTTGAGAGGATTTTTTTGACAAAAAATATTTAAACTTTCAATGTTATATCTTTGCCAGTCTATTGATCTAGGTATTCATTTCCCGTTAAAACTAGAACATAGTCCTTTTATAAAGTTTCTACTCGCTTACCTATTAAATTTAATATTTTTTTATAATTAATATTTAGTCTAGTTTAGTCTATAGTATAGTATATTGTGTAGTCTATAGTCTAGATTATAGTGTAGTCTATAGTCTAGTCTATAGTCAAGTCTATAGTGTAGTCTATAGTCTAGTCTATAGTATAGTCTATAGTGTAGTCTATAGTCGAGCCTGTAGTCTAGTTTAATAGTCTAGTCCATAGTCTAGTCAATAGTCTAGTCAATAGTCTAGACAATAGTCTAGACAATAGTCTTGTCCATAGTCTAGTCAATAATCTAGTCTATAGTCTAGTCTATAGTCTAGTCTATAGTCTAGTCTATAGTCTAGTCTATAGTCTAGTCTATAGTCTAGTCTATAGTCTAGTCTATAGACTAGTCTATAGTCTAGTCTATAGACTAGTCTATAGTCTGGTCTATAGTCTAGTCTATAGACTAGTCTATAGTCTAGTCTATAGTCTAGTCTATAGACTAGTCTATAGTCTAGTCTATAGTCTAGTCTATAGTATATTCTATAGTCTAGTCTATAGTATATTCTATAGTCTAGTCTATAGTATAGTCTATAGTCTAGTCTATAGTCCAGTCTATAGTCTAGTCTATAGTCTATAGTCCAGTCTGTAGTCTAGTCTGTAGTCTAGTCTATAGTCTAGTCTATAGTCTAGTCTATGGTCTAGTCTATAGTCTAGTCTATAGTCTAGTCTATAGTTGCTTGAAAGATCGCTTATGCTAGCGATAAAAATCATTTAGAAAAGCCGTCTCTAGCAATAGATACCTAATGGAAAACCTGAACTATATAAAAACTTTAAAGCTCGAGCTTACGATAGATTTCTATAATAAAGCTTGAGCTAACGAAAAGCTTGAGCAAACGACTCCAATAGAAAAGCTTTAGTTAACGAAAGATTTCCTTAGTAAAGCTTGAGTTATTGACAAATTTCTAAATGAAAGCTTTCTATAGCTAAATTTGGGCTTGTAATAGATATCTATAGGAATGCTTGAGATAGAGTGAAAATTTCCTATAAAAGAGCGAGAATGAAAGCTTTTTATTGAAGCGTATAATTCTAAAAGCAAGCATTCAATTTGACGACAAGATTTCTTAAGAAAAGCATAGGATTAAGTTTTAGAGAAAAAAGCTTAAGACTATGATCTAGCCTATTCTATAGTCTAGTCTATAGTCTAGTCTTAAGTCTAGTCTATAGGATAGTCTAAAACAAAAAGTATAATTTTTTGTTGTAAGTTTATACTATTTCAAAATTTCATTTTTCCAGGTCTGATAAACAATATAAAATCTTCATCTACAACAAGCTCCTATATGTATTTGTTGTCAACAATATATAGTTGGCGAAAAAAAAATATATTTGTTTACAAGAGCATAAATGTCAGTGAACTTTTTAAAACTCTCGTAAACAAAAACAAAGAGATATGTAAAAGTTATTTGAAAAATATTTTTAATTATTAGTTGAAATTTTAAGAACTTTTTATTGTTATGAAAATAAATACTTGAAAAAGTTATTAATTTTTGTTTAGTTGCAATATGCGTGGGTTACTACTTGTGTGTGTGAAATATCTTACTATTAAACATTATTATTGTAAAGTCTTTAATCTTTTAGCTTAGTAATACAAGAGTTCTTAAATTTCATTACATTTTCTTAATTCGAGGTAAAATATTAAAATTTTTCAATTATCATTTTATTTTTTTACTTGTTACCTTTTTTACAAGTGCAAGAGAATGATAATAAAACAAAATATCACTGTAACCTTTCACTTAAATTCAAGTCAATATTAGTTAATAAATTAACTAAATAAACATTTTATCATATAAATTGGTTTATATTTTTTATTGTTTGCTTTTATTTTTGTTTTTTTAGAATTATTTTTTTATTCTATAGACATGACTACGAGACAGAAGTTACACTACATTGGGTTAAATTGTCAATTAGAGCTTGTTGGTTTAATTTTCGTTATTTGTTTAACTTTAAGAAATAAACATTATTTGTCTTATATTAAAAGGTGGTACACGAAAAATTTTTCGCTTTCTTTAAAAGAAATCTTTTAGCATGTTTTTTATTTTTATATTTTTGATTATTGAAAATAACTTATTAAATTTTAAATATCAAAAAATCAAATATATGCCGCTATATATGGTTACATAAACATCAAAATATTATTAAATACTTTAAATGCAAGTTGGCGGACCTTTATATATTTTATTAATTAATTAAATATGCCAAA
This sequence comes from Lucilia cuprina, assembly GCF_022045245.1. Classification (NCBI taxonomy): domain Eukaryota; kingdom Metazoa; phylum Arthropoda; class Insecta; order Diptera; family Calliphoridae; genus Lucilia; species Lucilia cuprina. Next base: position 14,765,539 of record NC_060950.1, read on the forward strand.
CACATAAAATAAGGAAAACATATTTATTGTTTAATATTCAAATAAACAAAGAAATAACACAAAATTCATGAAATGAATTGCATAGGCTTTGTGTTTTTTATTTAAATTTATTAAACACTAAAAATATTTTTTACATGAAATATTTTAAGTTTGTTATAACATTTGTAACATGTATTTTTAGAATGTAAATGCTGGTAATAATGAGGAAAAGTGATGGACGAAGTTATACGGTAGGTAACAACCATGTAAGAGTATGAAATGCAGTAAGTATCTGAACTAGAACTGAACTAGAACTGAACTAGAACTGAACTAGAACTGAACTAGAACTGAACTAGAACTGAACTAGAACTGAACTAGAACTGAACTAGAACTGAAC
>NC_060950.1:14766014-14771979 GCF_022045245.1 Lucilia cuprina
CTAGACTATAGACTAGACTATAGACTAGACTATAGACTAGACTATAGACTAGACTATAGACTAGACTATAGACTAGACTATAGACTAGACTATAGACTAGACTAGATTGTAGACTTGACTATAGACTAGACTATAGACTAGACTATACACTAGACTATAGACTAGACTATAGACTAGACTATAGACTAGACTATAGACTAGACTTTAGACTAGACTATAGACAAAACTATAGACAAGACTATAGACTAGACTATAGACTAGACTATAGACTAGACTATAGACTAGACTATAGACTAGACTATAGACTAGACTATAGTCTATATATATATAATATATAATAAAGACTAGGCTACTATTAAGGCTTTAGTTTAGACTCTATATAAAACAGTTTCCTATCTGACGCGTACACCTTAGATGACTCATTTCGCAAAATATCTGATTCGTTTTAAAAAAATAATGTTGTATTTTCAGAAAAAGCTTAGATATGTAGTTAAACTTGAACTTATTTTAAAAACTCTGAGCTGTTAGTCACTTTTCAAAAATAAACAATAGACAGTTTGTGTTGTAATAAAGTAAATATGTGATTTATTAATTAATGTCATTCAGTTATTACAAGCTCGATTTGAAGAGCAGTAATCGGCAGACACGAATTTGAAACACTCTGCAGAGTAGCTTATGATCTACGAATATAATTTCAATGGCCCTTTATAATACACAATCCTTAGCATTCCAAAATGTTACATACCAACAGACAATACTGCCAACATTCAACATTTTTATACTAGAGGTTAGATTATAATAAAAAGTTTCCCACAATTCTTAAACATTATTCATACACTCTAGCAGTTAACATTCATCATCGACATCCATGATTATTAAATGAATAATGAATGGAAAAATAGAAAATGTGTATTACTACAATATATGTATGAATATTACATCAACTTCAACAAATTCAGACATATTTTTTCTATTTGTGGCAGATGCACAAACACTACATCTTACATATAAACAACAATAACTAACTAAATACACAAAAATATACATAATAGTAATAAAATCTAATGTCTATATAAGATGCACAAGAAAAGTAGAATTACCTAATACTTACTTGGCATGGTGTCTGTCGTCACAGCATCATCAACGCTATTTAACATCATCACTCCGTTCAACGGTTGCAGTAACACTAATAGATGTACTATATGTAACAGTGATGGTACAATTTTTTGTACAATTGAAAAGTAAAAGTTATGTGGCTAGTCTGTAGTCTAGTCTACAGTCTAGTCTATAGTCTACTCTATAGTCTAGTCTATAGTCTAGCATATAATCTAGTGTATAATCTAGTCTATAGCCTTGTCTATAGACTAGTCATAGTCTAGTCTATAGTCTAGTCTATAGTCTAGTCTATAGTCTAGTCTATAGTCTAGTCTATAGTCTAGTCTATAGTCTAGTCTATAGTCTAGTCTATAGTCTAGTCTATAGTCTAGTCTATAGTCTAGTCTATAGTCTAGTCTATAGTCTAGTCTATAGTCTAGTCTATAGTCTAGTCTATAGTCTAGTCTATAGTATAGTCTATAGTCTAGTCTGTAGTCTAGTCTATTGTCTAGTCTATAGTCCAGTTTATTGTCTAGTCTATAGTCCAGTCTATTGTCTAGTTTAAAGTCTAGTCTATAGTCCAGTCTAGTCTATAGTCTAGTCTGTAGTCTATAGTCTAGGCTGTAGTCTAGTATATAGTCCAGTCTATAGTTTAGTCTATGGTCTGGTTTATATTAGTTTACGAAGCTATCTTCTATTATCCCGGTACTTTTAGTAAATTCTACAAAAATGCACCATTTAATAACTTTGGTACTTTTAATAATGTACCAATTTGTATATTTATGCAGCATTGTGACTTCTTCAAAGACGAAAAAAGTGTACGTATTACAAGATGCGCCAAACGAGTACATATTTATGAGCTTTTGAGGAGTCTATGAGGAGATGCAAGTCTAGAGAAAAAATGTAATATCGAAATAGAAAACAATTTGAAGTTGGTATTGTTGTTGTTGTTGATTTTCACAAGACCTCATTTCTTGGCAAATGAAACTACTTGCCGCAAATGTTATTGTTGTTGAAAGAGTTTTTCCACTTGCATTTTTATTGTTGTTTTTTAACGTTTGAAATTTTTTTAATATTTCTGATAGACTTAGTTAAAAGTTGTTATTGTTGCTTGGCATTTAGCCAACAACAATTTGAAAGAGAAACTTTGATTTAAATTTTTGTTGTTGTTCGTATTTCTTCTTTATTATATACATAGACGTTTTGTTATTTGTTTCTAATTCATTGATTGTATTTTTGCAGTTAAGTAACTTAAGTTTTTTTCTTTCGCTTATTTGTTTGTTATTTTAGTATGTGTTTAGTTATTTTCTATCTACTCATACTAACGCAATTTTATAAATTGTTTTTATATGTTTTTTTTTTTGTTTTGACCTAGATTTTCCTTTTTTATTATTTTTGCAATACTTAAACGATTTTTAGAGGTGCATTTGATATATTTTTTATGACAGTTATTTATTACATAGAATTTATTGGGTTAAGGATTTTTTTCATGAAGCTTTTGGAAAGAACAATTTCAAGGAGTTTCTACTATTTAAGTATTACTGACTATATTATAGTTTGTATTCCCTTTTGAAGTCTGGAATAAAATCTGATTATAGTTTGTAGGTCCTGATTATAGACTAAGCTATGGAGTATACTTTAGACTAAACTATTAAATACACTAGAATATAGACTAGACTATAGATTAGACTATAGTACAGACTAGACTATAGTACAGACTAGACTATAGTACAGACTAGACTATAGACCAGACTATATACTAGACTATAGTACAGGCTAGACTATAGACTAGACTATAGACTAGACTATGGACTAGACTATAGACTAGACTATAGACTAGACTATAGACTAGACTATAGACGAAACTATAGACTAGACTATAGACTAGACTATAGACTAGACTATAGACTAGACTATTGAGTAGACTATAGACTAGACTATAGACTAGAATATAGACTAGACTATAGACTAGACTATAGAGTAGACTATAGACTAGACTATAGAGTAGACTATAGACTAGACTATAGACTAGACTATAGACTAGACTATAGACTAGACTATAGACTAGACTATAGACTAGACTATAGACTAGACTATAGACTAGACTATAGACTAGACTATAGACTAGACTATAGACTAGACTATAGACTAGACTATATAATACACTACAGAAAAGACTATAGACTAGACTATAGACTAGACTATATAATACACTACAGACTAGACTATAGACTTGGTTATAGGCCAGAATATATATTAGACTATAGACTAGACTTTATACTAGACTATAGACTTGACTATACACTAGACTATAGTCTATAGACTAGACTTCAGACTAAATTATAGACTTAATTATCGACTTGGACTACAGACTAGGTTGTTGACTAGAATATATACTAGACTATAGACTAGACTATAATCTAGACTATAGACTATACTACAGACTAGACTATAGACTAGGTTATACACTAGAATATATATTAGACTATAGACTAGACTATATACTAAACTATAGACATGACTATACACTAGGCAATAGACTAGACTATAGACTGGATTATAGACTTAACTATAGACAAAACAATAGCTAGGACTTCAGACTAGATTACCTAACTATAGACTAGACTACAGACTTGATTATATAGTAGTCTTAACTATCGAGTATACTAAAGACTAGAATAACAGGCTATATAAAAGACTTGACTATAGTATTTTCTATAGTTTAGTCTATAATCATGTCTATACTCTAGTCTGTAGTTTAGTCTATAGTCTATTCTATAGACTAGACTATAGGCCATTCTATAGACTAGGCTATAGACTAGACTATAGTATAGACTATCGAATAGACTATAGACTAGACTGTAGACTAGACTTTTGACTAGACTTGAGACTAGACTACAGACTATACTATAGACTAGAGCATAGACTAGACTATATACTATACTTTAGACCAGTCTATAGACTAGACTGAACTCTTAATTCTATTCTATAGTCTTGTCTAAAATCAAGTCTATAGTCTAGACTACAGACTAGACTATAGACTAGACTACAGACAAGACTCTAGACTGCAGACTAGACTGTAAACTATGGACTAGGCTAGACTATAGAATAGATTTTATGTTAGACTAAAGACTAGACTTCAAGTTAAAAAAGTCTTGAATATATATTTTCCAACAAGAATAGATTTCGCTTTATTTTTTTGAGTGTACATAATTATGTATCTAATTTCTCATGTCAGACACATGGTATTAATGTTTTTTTCTGCATATTTTCTTCTTAACTGGCACGAGTGAGTCCTTTTTTATTGCAATTATGCGGTTTATGTGGCAACATGCTTTCCTTACACATGTTAAACATGTGCTGTTGCATAATTATATTTTATAACTAAAACAAAACACTTAGGCATTTTCTTGACAGGTCAGTAAAGTAAATTTAAAAACAAACAAAAAAACTATTAAAATTGTTCTTATTAAATTACAAAATATGTTTTAGACATATTAAGACAACTAATTTCAAAACAAAATATAAACATGTTGCAACCATTTTACAAACTCCTGCCAGTAAAAAATCAATAAAAATCTGTACAGGAGGTGTAGGTTTTAATAAACTAAATAAATTATTTTTATAATAAAATAAGAAACTAAATTTTAAATATAACATTAAATACTGCACACAATTTAAAAATAAAACAAATATGTAACACTCACACAAACTGAATATTCTGACGGACAGACAACTAAATTGATTTAAATAAGAAAACAACATCAGCCAGCCGTTAGACCCATGCAGTGTTTTCTTATAAATATTTGTTTAGTGGGTCTCAGTTAATTGATTCGTTAAATTGTAGTCAAAACAAATTAAAAAAAAAAAAACAATATTTAAGTGAAATTAAATATTTAACGAAAGAAAGATGTTGTTTTTTAATTTTACTTATTTTTTATTAATTTATTATCTAATATTATTTATATTATATAATGTTTATATTAATTTGTCATGGTTCAGCGTGAATTACAATTCAATATTTCTTTACCTTTTTAACTTGCTTATTGTCGCAACTCAATTACTTTCACTTTAATTAATAATTTGTGTATAAAAATGTATTATTATTATTTTTTTTAAATTACACATTTTTTGGTAGAGTTTCTCTAGATATGTTTTAAAATCAAATAATCAGTTTTGTGGTTATTCGAAAAAAAGTTATCAGCAAAATTGTCATTGTAGTTATAATGTCTTATAGACTTAAGTTTTGAATTTAAAAGAGGGTCTATCGTTTTTATATGTACCTAGCAGGTGTCTAACTTGTAATGTCGGTAATTACATCTCTTGATTTATATTGAGCTTTCTCAGGTATCACTCTATACGAGTTATTATAAATGGGATCTTATCAAACAAGTTTAAGGTAGATTTAGGGGAACCAAGGCAAGGCTCCGATCTTTATCATATTCTATTCCTTATCTTTTCTCATTCAATTAAGGCAATGAGACTACTCATAAATGACTCACTCCATCAAGATGTAGTTGCAATCTTCGAATGGTTTCATTCTAATAAAGTCGATTTTAACATATACCTAAAATACCTAAATTTTGTGGATGGTGTAAATATTAAGGAGTCAGAAGCCCATGATGTTTTGTAGATAAGAATACAGAATGATGTTTGCTAGACGTAACACATATTTAAAGTGTCGCGGTTTTCTTAAAAGGAGTAAGAAATACTTCACTCCTTTTGACCTCTTTACTATCTACACCACTTATATCCGTGGCCTTAAATGATAGATAGATAGATAGATAGATAGATAGATAGATAGATAGATAGATAGATAGATAGATAGATAGATAGATAGATAGATAGATAGATAGATAGATAGATAGAT
>NC_060950.1:14772079-14790772 GCF_022045245.1 Lucilia cuprina
TCCCTATATCTAATCCAATTTCTTCTATAGATATTCCTGAATTGAATAAGGATTTTTATGTCATTTGGTAATTTATTGTCAAGTACAGATGGTTTCCTTTTTGGTACATAAAGCTATTTAAAAAATCTGTTTTCCAAAAACTTTTTTCTTAAAAGTTAAAATTTCTTTTAATTTTTATAAAAGGCTTTTTTTCTTAAAGATTTAATTGTTCAAAAAGCTTATTTAAAAAATCTGTTTTCTAAAAACTTTTTCTTAAAAGTTAAAGTTTTTTTTCTAAAAACGTTTCTTTAAAAAACTTTCTTAAAAAGAGAAAAAATAAGCTTAATATAAAAAAGCTTTGCAAAAGTTTAGTTTGAAAGATATATTTGTAAAAACGACATTTCTGATGTTATTTTTCCGAAAAGCTTTTTCTTAAAAGCTATTTCAAAAATAGTTTTTCTAAAAGTTCTAAAAGCTTATTTTAGTAAAAAAAATACCTAAAATAAATTTTATTTAAAAATTGATTTCTAAAAAGCTTCTTATTTAAATAGTCTTTTTCTAAAAAGTTTTTTTAAAGAATTTTTTTTCCAAAAAGTTTCTTAAGTTTTTCAAAAAGTTTTTTTAAGAAACTTTTTCAAAAAGTTTTTTTAAGAAACTTTCCAAAAAATTTTTTAAGAAACTTTTTCCAAGTTTTTTATCGTTTCATAAAAAGCTTAAAAAACTTGATTTAAAAAAGCTTTCCAAAAGTTTATTTTGAATATTCCTGATGTTATTTTTTCGAAAATTTTTTTTCTCAAAAACAATTTAAAAATTCAAAAAAAGATAATTTTTCAAAAAAAAAAAAAGATTTTAAAAGCTTTTTTCTAGAAACTTTTTAAAAATTTTGGTAAAAAACCAAATAATTTAAACAAAATTCTAAAAAGCTTTTTATTAAAAAGTCTTTCTTAAGTTTCTTTTCGTTTTTTGTTTTTGCAAAAATCTTTTTTTAACATAATTTTTTAAAAAGTTTTTTTCTTAAAACTTTTTTAAAAGCTTTTTTAATCTTTCTTTAAAAAGCTTTTCTAAAATACTTATCTCTAAAACCTTTTTTTTAACTTTAAAAAGTTTTTTTTTCAAAATTGGAAAAAATTTATTAAAAAATGCTTATCAAAAGTTTATTTTTTTTCAAGAAGATATTTGTTAGAAAAGACTGATGTTATTTTTCTGAAATGCTTTTTCAAAATACTTTGTTTTAAAAAGATAATTTTTCAAAAAATAATTTTCTAACAATTTGTTTCTAAAAGTTTGATTTAAAAAAGCTTCCCAAAGCTATGTTTCTTTACGCAAAAATAATGTTATGCAGTAAAAGCTTTAAAAAAAAGCTTAATTAAAAAATTGCTGAAAAACGATAAAAGAAAATCTTTAAACTAGAATCGAATGTTTATATTCTTAAAACTAAAATAATTTTTATTTATTTTCTTTCCAGTTGGAACAATACGTGCCCGGTTTACCCAAGAAAATTGAAAACACAGCAGGTACTGTAAAAACGGTTTCATTAGATGTTTATGGCAAGGCTGTTGCTTTCTTCAAGACTCAAGTGTTGGTGTAAGTATTATGTCTAAATAATGTTATTTCAAATTTTTTATATCTAAAACAAACTTCTCTTCTTATAGTGGACGTTTGTCACCTGAAAATTTAAGTAAAACCTTTAATCAAACTCAAACTTTGGCTTTGGAATATTACAATCAATTTCATAAAAAAGTTGATGCCTATGCCAAACTGAAATGATTTCCCACAACAGCAGCAAATGATGACATCCTACTAAAACATTCACATCAACAGCAACAACAACAACAACAGCAGCCGCAGCATCAGTCACATTTGTAAAAAAAAAAGAAAAACAAAATATGGTTTATTGCTAGAAATCATCGAGTACAGCAGCAGCCATATTCTTAAACAACTCAAGATCTTTATAAATAATAATAAAACAAACGAAATATCTCAACAACATCATGTCTCGACATGCGTGTGTGTGTGCTGTAAATTAAATTCTAGTTTAATAGTTTTTACTCTATTCTATACAGAAAACAAATAAAATAATGCAGCAAGTTGTCTATACAAAAAAAAAGGCTGCAATTTAGCGAAAAAAAATATTTTATAAAAAAAAATTTATTTAAAAAAATTGTAATATTTGGTTTAGTATAAAAAGCAGAGTTTAGTGCAGAAAAATGTGTTAATGAATTTTAATTGTATATTTAGATTTGTTAATAATTATTTTTCTTTGGGCAAACAGCATAAACATTTATATATTTTAAAACTTATTTAAGCGAATAAAGTCAAAACAGAGTACTGAAACAAAGATAAACATAAAAAAACAAAGCATTACTACTGTAACATTTAAATATGTAATTTCAAACTATATTGATGTTAATTTAAAAGACCAACCAACACCATCTAAACTAGCCTCACCTTCTCCCCTTCATCCCTGAGAAAACAAAAAGAAACAAAAAGCTTTTTGAATGAAATTAATAAAACAAAATTGATATTAATAACTAATAACAGCAAAAGAGTAGCAGAAAGAAAGCTTTACAAAAAAATATTTAAGTTTTGTGGCCATTTAGCAATATAATTTATAATACACAACTTGTTTTTAATTACTTGCTGGCCTTTCTTTTATTAAAGATTTCCCCAAACAAATTCCCTTTGCAAAAATGTGTTATGCAAATCTAATTAATTTCATAATTAGTTTAAATTACAAAACATTTTAATACGATAACTTAAACATTCTAAATATCATTGATATAAAAGCATTTTGTTTTCTAAATAAGTTGTGCTTTCGAAGCAAACCAATAAAAGCTCTAATATATTCCAATTTATTTTCAAATAAAACAATTTAAGTTGATTACAAACAACATCATCATCATCTTAACTATCTCTCTACTTAGTTTATGTTAAATTTTTATAAATATATGTAATTTTTTTTTTTTTTTAATTTTACTTAGTTTTCATTGAAAAGTGTCAAGTCTTTTTTAAATAAAATTGATTAAAAAGATATAATTGAAAGAATGTTGAAAAGTGTTTTTATTATATATTTTTGTTGGTAAAAGGTAACAGTTTGATAACACCAGTTTGAGAAAATGGCTCCTATTTTGCATTTCAATTTGAATCGAAATTTTCTCTGTTTAGCAACTTTAATATTCTGCATTTCGAAATTTATACAAGTATTTAAAATGTTACCGCCCTAAAGTATGCCACTTTTTTCAATTTAATCTTATTCACCTTTAATATAATGCTGCCAGATTGTAAAAGCTAAGGCATTCTTATTCAAGGGAATTTTTAATTGAAAATATATTTACTTATATAATTTTTGGATATATTATTTATATAATTGTGCAATTAACAAAACTAAAGGCGCTTCAAAACTTCGCTATAGATCCCTCACAGTAATTGTTCTAAGTAATATTGTCTAATAGTCAGGACAAGCTTATAACGTAGTCCAGACTATGGAAAAAAATATAGTCAATACTATGGACTAAACAATTGTCTAGACTATAGCCTATACAGTAGTTTAGTCGAGTCTATGTATAAACTAGAGAAGAACATAGTCAAGACCATAAACATGACTATATTCTACACTTTGGATTAGACTTTGGTCTCGGTTATAATCAAGACTACAAACTTTAGCTTAAATCCAGATTATAGACCAGATTATAGCCCAGACCAAACTAAAGTCTAGATTATAAACTGGGGTGTAGTCCAGTTTATAGACTAGACTATTATATTGACTATTAGTTAGTTAGTAGGTAAGTAAGTTAGTTAATTAGTTAGTTAGTTAGTTAGTTAGTTAGTTAGTTAGTTAGTTAAAACTAAACATTGTTAATTACTGCTTTTACGAGCTCCCAAGTCTTGTATGTGCTTCTTTTTCTCTTATAATTCAAAGCTATAGGCACTTCAAAACTTCGTTTTACCTCTTTCATAGTAATTGTTCTATGTTATTTTGTCTGATATCAGGACAGACTGATAACGTATTACAAACTATAGGAAAGCTATAGTTTGGACTATAAACTAAACAATTGTATAATCAAGACTACAAACTTTAATTTAAGTCCAGATTGTAGACCAGATTACAGTCCAGACCAAACTAAAGTCCAGATTATAAATTCGGTTGTAGTCCAATCTATAGACTAGACTATTGTCTTGACTATTCCATAGTTTAAACTAGGCTATAGTCCAAACTTTTGGCCTCGGTTATAGTCAAGACTACAAAAAAGGCTTTAGTCCAGATTATAGATCAGACCAAACTAAAGTCCAGATTATAAACTCGGGTATAGTCCAGTCTATAGATTAGACTATTGTCTTGACAATTAATTACTTAGTTAGTTAGTTAGTTGATTAGTTTCTTAGTTATTTATTTATTTAGTTAGTTAGTTAGTTAGTTAGTTAGTTAGTTAGTTTGTTAGTTAGTTAGATAGTTAGTAAGTCAGTCTGTTAGTTATTTACTTAGTTAGTAAGTTAGTAAGTTAGTTAGTTAGTTAGTTAGTTAGTTAGTTAGTGTGTTAGTTAGTTAGATAGTTAGTAAGTCAGTCAGTCAGTCAGTTAGTTATTTACTTAGTTAGTTAGGTAGTTAGTTAGTTAGCTAGTTAGTTAGTTAGTTAGTTAGTTAGTTAGTTAGTTAGTTAGTAAGTCAGTCAGTCAGTTAGTTAGTTAGTTAGTCAGTTATTTAGTTATTTAGTTAGTTGGTTAGTTAGTTAGTTAGTTAGTAAGTTAGTTAAGTTAGTTAAGTTAGTTAAGTTAGTTAAGTTAGTTAAGTTAGTTAAGTTAGTTAAGTTAGTTAAGTTAGTTAAGTAAGTTAAGTTAGTTAAGTTAGTTAAGTTAGTTAAGTTAGTTAAGTTAGTTAAGTTAGTTAAGTTAGTTAAGTTAGTTAAGTTAGTTAAGTTAGTTAAGTTAGTTAAGTTACTTAAGTTAGTTAAGTTAGTTAAGTTAATTAAGTTAGTTAATTAGTGTGGCATCCGGTAGGTTAGTGGTTAGTGTTCTAGTCTGGTAGTCCGGAGGTGGTGGGTTCGATAGAGGCCTAGTTAGTTAGTTACTACTAACTAACTAGTTACTTAGTTAGTTACTTAAAGTAAACTAGTTACTTAGTTAGTTAGTTAAAGTAAAGCTAACTATTTTTCCTTGTTTCTAGTGTACTAATTCTCACCGTTTCTAAGGTATTCTGAGATAAAAAGTGAATCTTGGTCCACCCTAATATACAAGGTATAAAAACAGTTGCATCTAGTAAAATTCCATTAAGCTAATTACCTAACAAACTTCGCAAAACATATGTTAATTATTAGTAAATAGAGGGAGAAATCATTCCCTTCTCATACGAATGAATGATTTAGTTTTTAGGTGGACCCAGAATAAGGACGTTGTGATTAAAGCAATCAACTACTAAAACTGAAAGTGTTAACAACATAACGTTTTTTAACGTTGAAATAATATTCTTTATTAAAAAAATGAGAGGAAAAACAGCGGCGTTTTCAAGTGCAAAATTTACTAAATATATTTATTTAATATTAATCGTTTTAATGCAGTTAACACTATTAACTGTTGCTAGTATGTTGTTTTATTTAAAAACGTTATATTTTTAAAGTTCTTAAATAAATTATAAGTTTTAAAATACATACAAATCTATATATATTGGCGAATAAATTATATACATATATTTATATAATTGATCTCATATATTTTAAGATATTAAATGCATACAATGTGGTGGCAAGGAAGAAATTTGCAGTACAGACCTTAAAGAAGAACCTAAAGATTGTCCTGATAACCATCAGACAAAATGCTTTACTCAAATTGGTAAGTTTCCAAATCCACACTCTTCTAGTTTAGAGATTGGACTAAATTCTAATCAATAGTCTGGACTATACTAGTCCTTTCTCTGGACTATAGTCTAGTAGGGTTCTATAAATCGACTTTTGAATAATCGAACAATCGACTTTTGTCGAAAAAAGTCGAAAAGTCGAAGTCGACTATTTTGTTCCAAAAAAGTCGATAACTCGACTATTGTTTGTGAAAAAAGTCGAAAAGTCGATTTTGTTAATAAAAGTCGAAAAAAAACCGAAAAGTCTGAAAGTCGAAAAAGTCGGAAAAAGTCGAAAAAAGTCGAAAAAAGTCGAAAAAAGTCGAAAAGTTGGTAAAAGTCGGAAAAAGACGGAAAAAGACGAAAAATCGAAAATTGTAGAAACAAGTCAAAAATAGTCGGAAAACCCCGAAAATAGTCAAAAAGTCGAAAAAAGTCGCATAGTCGAAAAGTCGACTATTTATAAAATACCTATAGTCTAAAAGTCGACTTTTATGAAAAAAAAGGTCGAAAAGTCGACTTTTAACTAAATGAAAAAAGTCGAAAATTCGACTTTTCGTTTCAACTATAGAACTCTATAGTCTAGTATTTAGTCTGATCTTCAGTAAGTAGCTTAAACTATAGTCTAGACTAGTTTAATTTCAAAATAAATTTCCTTTTTAAAAGCTGAAATCGAGGGTTAATTTGACAGTTAACAAACACCATATTATTAATTTATTTTTCCCAGATACCACTGGCAACATTGAAAGAGGATGTAAAACTGATGATGAAGCCAAAACATGTAAGGAAGAAAACAATTGCATTATCACTGATGAGGGAAAAAACCATCAATTTATTTGCAAAAAATGTTATGCAACCGATAAAGAGTGCTCACAAACCGATATGAATATTAACGATCTGAAATACTATCAAATCTGTGAAGAGGGTATGAAGAAATGTATAAAGAAAGTCGATGAAAAACTTGTCGTTAGAGGTTGTGCCACTGAGACTGATATCATCAAGTGTACCAATGCAAATGTCTGTGAAATATGTGGCCGTATCAATTGCAATTCTGGCATATTTCCAAAAAAACGTATAATTTGCTATCAATGCACTGGTAGCAGTTGCCTAGATGTTAATGTTAATAATATAGTTTCCAAAGCCTGTGCTAATTACGAAGAGGACGATCAATGCTATACCATAGCCAAGAGTGAGACCGACATGATACGTGGTTGCAAGTCCGATAGAACGGCTAATCCATGCTCTGATGCTGCTGAGGGTTGTGCCTATTGTTCCACCGATAATTGCAATCATTTAAAGTATAAATATAAACAAGTACTCATGTGTCATCAGTGCAGCAGTGATGATCAGGAAAACGAATGTTTCAAAACACAAACTAGTCAGGTATTTGAGGATTGTAAAAATGAACTTTTTTACAATCAATCCGAATACTGTTATCTCCATATGAATGTCTTAAAAATTGAACGTGGTTGTCTTCATGATCGACCGCTGCTAACAGTTGACAATTGCCATGATGATGAAAATTACATCTGCTATAAGTGCAATCATGCAAATGGTTGCAATAGTAACGAGAAATATCCCTAAAGACAATCGAAAAAAATCTCTTCTGTTACACAAAATATTATTTTAAATAAAAATTTGTTTTATTACTTTTCTATTCTATATATATTTCCGATATAGCATAGGTTATCGTCTGGTCTATAGAGCACTTTAAAATCTGTACTATAAGATACCGTCATGACTTTGCCATTATCTAGTGTATAGCCTTAATCTGAAGTGTGTTCTATAGACTAATATACAATGTGAACGATATTCTAGTCTATATTCTTGACTATAGTCTCAATAATAATGTGGTCTACAGAATGGACTATAAACTAGTCTATCGTCTTGTTTTTAGTTTGTTTTATAGTGTAATCGAAATTCTGGACTAAAGCCTTATTTAAAGTTTGATCTATATTTAAGTTTAAATCCTATTCTATAGTCTTGTCTATAGTCTGCAGTAAGTTTGAGTTTATATTGTAGACTATAGTATATAGTGTGGTCTATTTTTTTTAACCATAATAAAATGTGTAATCTGGACCATAGTATATGCCATCATAATCTATGTCGTAAGTATTGGCCTCAGGTAGGTTAGAGGGTAGTGTTCTAATCGGGTAGAGATGATGGGTCTAATCTAATCTATCTATCTATCTATCTATCTATCTATCTATCTATCTATCTATCTATCTATCTATCTATCTATCTATCTATCTATCTATCTATCTATCTATCTATCTATCTATCTATCTATCTATCTATCTATCTATCTATCTATCTATCTATCTATCTATCTATCTATCTATCTATCTATCTATCTATCTATCTATCTATCTATCTATCTATCTATCTATCTATCTATCTATCTATCTACCTAACTAACTAACTAAACTAATAACTTACTAACTAGCCGATTAAGCTATGTCCGTCTGTGTTTCTGTAGACCCCATATATATTCAACATCCAAAACTTTAATAATTGATTTTGTCTTTCCGTTTGTAACACATCGAAATATCGGTCAGAGACCCACAAAAGTATACATAAATATTCTGGGTTTTTATTTAATTCTATCTATCTGTTAAAAGTACTATTGGGTCCGAATGGAATTAGCTAGATGACTTATGTCAAAACCTCTATACCGAATTTTATCAGGATCGGTTCTTAATACAATTAAAATAACACTCTTTCATTTTTAATTTTATTAATATTTTTTGTTTATATTTAGTTAAAGTTTAAATTATTTACACTTACACGAAAATAATTGTTTATAAATTGTTTATTAATGATAAATTGTAATTTATATATATGTATGTATATAATATTTGTTTCAAATAATTACAAATACTGTATGTAAGCAGAATAAGTAATTAAATAAAATTTAAAATAAAAAGAAACTAAATAAATTGTTAAAATCATATATACAATAATAAAAATTATTAATAAAAACAAAAAATCAAAATTTATTTCAAATCATATTTACTTGCAGCATTATTCCACTAATTAGGCGGGGATTTTGTACTGGATATAATGAAATTTGCTAAAGATCTTTTAAGGTTATGATTTTGAAAAAAAAAGTTTAAAAGTTTTGTTAAATTTTTGCAAAATAATAATTAAAAATTAAAAGAAAAAACTTAAATGGCACTAAAATAAAAAAAATGGAAAAATTAAAATAAAATGTTTAGAAAAAAATGGTTTTGAAATTTTAAATAAAAGTAAAAATTTAAAAAAATATATATATTTATTTATAACTAAAACAATAAACATACACAATTAAACTAACTATTAAATACAAAGTTAATTAAAAAAAACATTTAAAACATTAATTAAAAAGAACTATTTAGAGGAGAAAAATTTTTAAAATTAAACAAAAAAAAAACAATTTATTTAAAAAAATAAATAACTTTAAATATTTCTGTTTTTGTAAAATATTGCAAAAATTTGTATTATTTATGTTTTTAAAAAAATTATGCGTTTTTTTCAATAACAATATAAAAGCATAAGTATAGTGGTTTTTTAATAAAAGAACTTATAAAGAAATTAATTGCTTAGAAAAAAAGTAACAAAATATCGGGGCGCAAGTTTAAAATCAAACTTGAGAATATTTCAATTGAAAGTTTGTGATGAAGTCTATAGTTCTGTAGATACCCCACAGAAAAGTGACTGTGGAACTAGGCCTAGAAGTGTGTTGGCGATAAAAGAATCAAATACAAAATGGATCAATGGATCTTGCCATATTCTTACTCATATGAATGTATCTGATATTTTCTCTTGAATATATCGTTTCTTGTTCGAATGATATCTGAAAAGTTCCCTAATTTGTTCAGAAGTATGCAGACATGGCTCTGTTTATACCTTCAATTGAATCTTCGTTATTTATGTGAAAACATTTTATCTTTAATAATTACTTTTTAATTGAACAATATATAACTTTGATCGTAGAACTTTATGTGAATCAAATCAGTGATAAAACCTTGACATTTATTTAAACCATTTTCAACTTCAATTGTAGTTCTTTACGGCTTCCGAATTCGACGTCAATTTCTCCTTATTTCAACGAAGATCTGATATTACTTTATACGATCTTTATGTGCAAAAACTTTATAAATTGTGGTCTTTGTGTGGACCAAATATAACTTTAATCGTAGAATTGTCGGCAGTATACATTTAACATTAACCTTCACCAATAAGTCATAAAAATGTAACAGTATAATGGATCAAATCCACTACAATTGCAGTTCTTTAAGGCGTCTGAATTCAATGTCAATTTCTCTTTATTTAAACGAAGATCTGCTATTACTTTATACGATCTTTATGTGGAAAAATTTTAACTATAATTTGTGGTCTTTGTGTGCACCAAACATAACTTTAATCATAGAGCTGTCGGCAGTTTAAATTTATCATTAAACATTGACTAATATGTGATAATAATGTATCAGTAAATCTTGATACTTAATAAACCCAAATATTTCTTCAAAAGCAGATCTTAACGGGCCCAAAATTTGCTGTCAATTTCTTTTTATGTGATCGCAATTTTCCATTTAAACTTTGGTCTTTATATGGAATAAAATAACACATTTTCGTAGTCCAAACTTTACTGTAATCTTTGGTTTTTTTAAAGCAAAATTTTAAATTTAATTTTGGTCTCTTTATGTGGACCATATGCAACTTTAATCTTTATGTGGACCATATGCAACTTTAATCGTAGATCTAAATGCAATATAAATTTAACATTAAACTCGTAAAAGTGTATCAGTAAATCATAATTCTTTACGGGATTTCAAAATTGAAGTCAATTGATTCTTTTGTGGTCCAAATTTTAAGCAAATGTTTATTCTATATTTGAAGGAGATTTAACCACAATTGCAGATCTTTATATGATCCAAATTTCGATCTTTATGTGAAAAAACTTTAACATTAATTTGAGATCTCTATGTGATTCAAGTAAAACTTTAATTGTAGAACTTTTTGCAGTTTAAATTTAATAATAGGTGAATCAAATTTAACATAAATGTTTATCTGATCGAAATTTGATCTATATGTGCTTTACATTCGGTTCGATTTTAAATTCTATCAAGGTTCTTATGTGGAAAAAGTTCTCACTTCAAATTTGGTCTAATTTTTATTTCATTCTATAGTCTTTATATGGATCAAATTTCACTTTTTTGTTATGTCTTTACATAGTCCAGATTGGTATCATATTTAGGTCTTTATGTTGACTTAATTTTTTAGGACCTTATGTGATAGAAAAAAGATCTCTTTGTAAACCATATTTAACTTTGATCTTTAATATTTTGTGATTGAAATTCGGTCCGATTTTAAATTTTATCATGGTCTTTATGTTGAAGAAGTTTTCACTTCAAATTTGGTCTAATTTTTACTTCATTCTATCGTCTTTATATGGATCAAATTGAACTGTCTTTACATAGTCCAGATTGGTATCATATTAAGGTCTTATGTTGACTTAATGGGACTTTAATTATAGAACCTTATGTGATCCAAACAAGGTCTCTATGTAAACCATATTTAACTTAAATAACAGACCTTTCAGCTGTAGGTCTACACCTCGCGTTCTACGTTTTCTCGCATTCTATGCGTCTGTCAAAGAAGTAAAATCAATGTATTTGTATGCTGAATGCTTTGACGCGTAGAATGCTTAAAGTAGATCTACTTTCAACTTTTATAAGCGTCACAAGCGGCGCACGAACATGTCAGCTGATTTTGACATTTTATATTCTTTATTTAATGCGTATTTATCAATTTGAATAAAATAAAATGACTTTAGTGATGACAAATATATATATAAAAGCTGTTGAAAAAAGACCTTCACGAGCTCATAAGTTTACTTGATTTACAGAGTTACTTAAACTTGAATTAAACTTTTGTCAGATCAAAACTCATGTTAAATCTTTCGCGTTTATATAGTTTCAATTTAACTTTAATCTTTTGCCTTAATATAGACCTTGGATAACTGAAATTGTAGGACTTTAGATAGTTTTCATTTGATTTCAAGTGCAGCAAATAATAACATGAGAAAAACTAATTTCAATTATAAATTTGAACTTCAATTCAGAGAGAAACGATGAAGGAATTCGAGAATTTAAAAAGGACAAGAATTAATCCCTTAATAAGTTCTTTTTTTTGGAGTTTTTCAGTTATAAAATGTTTAATAATATAAATTTTTATTATTTTCTAAGATTCATGTATGTTTGTTAAATTTTTTTGATTATGTTTTATAAGATTTAATTATATTTTTTTTTTGTATGTATATATGTATAAAATTTAAACGTTAAATAGATGATTATGATGATAATTAATATGTATGTATATAGTAGTATAGTAAAATTGTGATGTATATATGTATGTTAATCATTTTATATTAATCAAATCAATAAAATGTGATGTGTTTGTGTGGTTTTATTATGAAATCCCTAAATGTTTTCATTTCTTTTACATTAAATTTTAAAAAAATTAACAAGAAAATTATAAAGAATTGAACAAAAAAAGAAAAATTTTTCCAGTATCAAACTTAAAAATTTTCTTTTAGTCTTAAACTTAGTTTTTAAACTATTTTCTTTTAAATACCACTTTTTTAAGATTTCTTACTTAATAGTTTAAAACATAAAATTATAATATTATTAATTAATAAAAAAATACAATAAACTAAATATTAAAATAGTTATGTCGACTTTAAAGCTTAATATGTTTTTGGGTCATATTTCTTTAAGCAAAAAAAATTTGTTTGTCTATTAAAGGAAGACCCCAGTTTAAATAAGGAAATTTATTGAAAAATGGCAGCTCTCTGTTGAAACAATAAACGCCGATTTGCTTTTTCCTCATCCTGGCGACGCCTTTCCTCTTGTTCTTGTCGAATTTCATCATGAAATTTATTAGTTCTTAATTGTTGTTCGATTTTCGCTTCGAAGAAACTTTTGGCACCACTTACGCCCACTTCTTCTACACTGATTTCGGTTAGGCGGGCCAAGGCGTTAAGGCCAGAGTCAGAGTCTAATTCACCGGCTTGTGCTTTGCGATAGATTAATAAAAATTCTCTGAAAGAGATTTTACCATCATTATCCTCATCGACTTCTTTGATCATGTCCTTAAGACCCAAATGGGTTTGAGGTGCGCCCAATTTTTCCATCATATATTTTAATTCGGTCAAATCTAAATAACCATCATGACCAATATCGTAGCTGCAGAAAAGAGAAAAAATGGTATTATTAAAAAGTGATCACTGAAATATTTTTCTTTAAAATTTCGTATTAATTTACAGGTAAGAACTATAGCTAGGGCTACAGTTATAATAATAGATTAAACTGTAGTTAGGACTATATGTTTGAATATATAATAGACTATTAGACTTATAACTAGACTATAGACTAAATTGTAGACTAGAATATAGACTAGACTATAGATTTGACTATAGACTAGACTAGACTATAGACTAGACTATAGACTAGACTATAGACTAGACTACAGACAAGACTACAGACAAGAGTATAGACAAGACTATAGCACAAGACTATAGACTAGACTATAGACTAGACTATAGACTAGACTATAGACTATAGACTAGACTAAACTACAGACTAGACTATAGACTAGACTATAGACTATACTATAGACTATACTATAGACTATACTATAGACTATAATATAGACTATACTATAGACTATACTATAGACTATACTATAGACTAGACTATAGACTAGACTATAAACTAGACTATAAACTAGACTATAAACTAGACTATAGACTAGACTATAGACTAGACTATAGACTAGAATATAGACTAGACTATAGACTAGACTATAGACTAGACTATAGACTAGACTATAGACTAGACTATAGACTAGACTATAGACTAGACTATAGACTACACTATAGACTAGACTATAGACTAGACTATAGACTAGACTATAGACTAGACTATAGACTAGACTATAGACTAGACTATAGACTAGACTATAGACTAGACTATAGACTAGACTATAGACTAGACTATAGACTAGACTATAGACTAGACTATAAACTAGACTATAGACTAGACTATAGACTAGACTATAGACTAGACTATAGACTAGACTATAGACTAGACTATAGACTAGACTATAGACTAGACTATAGACTAGACTATAGACTAGACTATAGACTAGACTATAGACTAGACTATAGACTAGACTATAGACTAGACTATAGACTAGACTATAGACTAGACTATAGACTAGACTATAGACTAGACTATAGACTAGACTATAGACTAGACTATAGACTAGACTATAGACTAGACTATAGACTAGACTATAGACTAGACTATAGACTAGACTATAGACTAGACTATAGACTAGACTATAGACTAGACTATAGACTAGTCTATAGACTAGAATATAGACTAGACAATAGACTAGACTATAGACTAGACTATAGACTAGACTATAGACTAGACTATAGACTAGACTATAGACTAGACTATAGACTAGACTATAGACTAGACTATAGACTAGACTATAGACTAGACTATAGACTAGACTATAGACTAGACTATAGACTAGACTATAGACTAGACTATAGACTAGACTATAGACTAGACTATAGACTAGACTATAGACTAGACTATAGACTAGACTATAGACTAGACTATAGACTAGACTATAGACTAGACTATAGACTAGACTATAGACTAGACTATAGACTAGACTATAGACTAGACTATAGACTAGACTATAGACTAGACTATAGACTAGACTATAGACTAGACTATAGACTAGACTATAGACTAGACTATAGACTAGACTATAGACTAGACTATAGACTAGACTATAGACTAGACTATAGACTAGACTATAGACTAGACTATAGACTAGACTATAGACTAGACTATAGACTAGACTATAGACTAGACTATAGACTAGACTATAGACTAGACTATAGACTAGACTATAGACTAGACTATAGACTAGACTATAGACTAGACTATAGAGTAGACCATTGACTTGAATAAAGGACAGACTATACTATCTTATATCCTGTAAATTCCCGTAATATCTAATATCGAAATATCCATAAAGCAATAAATCATGTAAACATTACTTTAAACTTCTGGTCTTAGTTTTGAAATTGAAACCTTTTCACCAAACCTAACCTCGAACTTAAGAGAAAACATACATTTGAACAATAATTTCTTTTAAAATGAAAAAAAAAATACACAAAGATCAGTGGAAATGTCAAAACCTCAAAAACCAACATTTCCTTCTCTAAATGCGGCTGCATAGTTTCAAATTAACTACAATAAAAACAAAAAAATTTTCCAGTTTTTCACCACCTGAGCAACAATGTGTAATGATGATAGTCATCATCAATGTTTATGTTTTTTTTTATCAAAAATAACATATTAAACAACAATTATGTAAAATCGGGAGGTAGGGAGATTGAAAAAAAAATGAAAATGTTTAACTTCCGCCAACAGATGTACAACAAAAAGCAAACAACAATTGCAAAATGAAGATGAGTAAAAAAATTGCAATAATGTTTCAAGTTTTCGCAGAAAAACCAAATGCTCAATGGTTTGGAAAAGTGCATAATTAAAGATTTCAAATGTAAACAGACAATCTGCAAACAAATTGCGTGTTTTAGTAATTAAAAAAACAAAACTATAATAAATAATGGATGAGTTTAATAATTAAATAAAACTATTGTACAAGAGTAAAAATATAGAATTTGTAATATAAGTTTTAATTAAACATAAATTAAACCTTAGTTAACTAACTCTTACCAAATAGCATATTGTTAAGTGCTACGGATAAACTAGAATATAGACTGGACTGTAAACTGGACTAGACGATATACTTCACTATAGACAATAGACTAAACTACAGACTAGACTATAGACTAGACTATAGACTAGACTATAGACTAGACTATAGACTAGACTATAGACTAGACTATAGACTAGACTATAGACTAGACTATAGACTAGACTATAGACTAGACTATAGACTAGACTATAGACTAGACTATAGACTAGACTATAGACTAGACTATAGACTAGACTATAGACTAGACTATAGACTAGACTATAGACTAGACTATAGACTAGACTATAGACTAGACTATAGACTAGACTAGACTATAGACTAGACTATAGACTAGACTAGACTATAGATTAGACTATAGACTAGACTATAGACTAGACTATAGACTAGACTATAGACTAGACTATAGACTAGACTATAGACTAGACTATAGACTAGACTATAGACTAGACTATAGACTAGACTATAGACTAGACTATAGACTAGACTATAGACTAGACTATAGACTAGACTATAGACTAGACTATAGACTAGACTATAGACTAGACTATAGACTAGACTATAGGCGAGACTATAGACTAGACTATAGGCTAGACTATAGGCTAGACTATAGGCTAGACTATAGGCTAGACTATAGACTAGACTATAGGCTAGACTATAGGCTAGACTATAGGCTAGACTATAGACTAGACTATAGGCTAGACTATAGGCTAGACTATAGACTAGACTATAGGCTAGACTATAGACTAGACTATAGGCTAGACTATAGACTAGACTATAGGCTAGACTATAGACTAGACTATAGGCTAGACTATAGACTAGACTATAGGCTAGACTATAGACTAGACTATAGGCTAGACTATAGACTAGACTATAGGCTAGACTATAGACTAGACTATAGACTAGACTATAGGCTAGACTATAGACTAGACTATAGACTAGACTAAAGACTAAACTATAAACTAAACTATAGACTAGACTATAGACTAGACTATAGACTATACTATAGACTAGACTATAGACTAGACTAGAACATAAATAGGACTAAACTATAAACTATAGACTAGACTAGACTATAGAATAGACTATAGGCTAGACTAGAACATAAACAGGACTATACCCTGGACTATACTAGATTATAGACTAGACCATGGACTACAGTCAGGACTATAGATTAGATAATAGAGAGTAATAGAGACCAGATATAAGTTGGTGATAAGAATTCGACTTTAAACACTTGGTCTTTAGTCACGTTTATAATGATCTTAGACTTTAATCCTTTGACTTTATTCGATAACAAAATATTATTAACTGGAGGTTTCTTTAAAGCAAAAATTTTTGGGTTCGGCGCAAATATTCTTCATAACAAAACCAAAAAATGTTTCCCAAATCGCACGAGCCAAAGTGCAAGTTGACAACAGAAACAAGTTTTTAGTTTGAAAATATAAAGGAAAAACAAAAATAAAAAGTTGGCAATTTATTTCCAAAGTTTAGCATGATGAGGTAAATTTGTACACAAACAAACAGTGTGACAAAGAATTGCAACAACAAAATTATATATTAAGTCAATATTCCTTGAGTGACTACACATTTTTTTTGGTTATACTGTTAAGACAGTTTTTTTTAACCAACCTTATTTTAAGCCCATAACATAAAGCACACTTGCATTTACAATCCAAGGATGTTGCAGCACACTCTAAATGTTTTGTTTTGCACATGCTAGTGGCGTGGATGAAACAAGTTTCTTGAAGATCGCCTTCACCTTCAATTCACAATAAATAGAAATAAAACCAACACATTCTGCTGCGATCATGGAGTGTGTGAGCGAGCAAGTGACAGGAAAAACTTGTTTTTGGTTTTTTGTGTTTTTTTGTTGCCCATAGCTGCGCAGTCTATAAACAAACGTTTTTAAGGAAGAAACAAGACATTTAAGGCCACGGTCAGTGAACACACATTGTGCTGTGTTCACTGTGGTAGTGTGGCATACTAAGAGTACTAACTAACTAGTTAGACAAAGTTTGCGTGGACTTTGATGCAATAAGTTTAATTTACACCATTTCCTAAGAAAATCGTTTTGATTTGATCTTTTTAACTTATAAAAAAAAACTTTTTCTTGTAAAGATCTCCCTAAAGTTTATTTAAAAAAATCTTCTAAAAGCTTTGTTTTAGTAATTCTCAAAATTTTTAATAAAATTTTTACGGATTTAATTTCTAAATGGTGTAATTGTATATGTATTGCGCTATCCTCACCTAGCCAGACTCTTGACTAAAACGTCTTTCTTGTGTTTTTACCTAAAACGATCATGCAACAAAATGACGCGACAAAATGTTGTTGCTTTTATTGCGTAAAAAAGTAAAATTTCATGGTCCTTATTACGAGATGCTTTTAGTGTATTTTTTTGCAATTTCTTTTTCAATGGAAAATCATTAGAAGTTAATAGACAATAAACCGGCGCAATAGCCGGTAAACTGGTTAAACTTTCAATTTCATTATGATTGAAAGAGAAATAATGAAGACAACCATTTTTTACACATGTAGTTAATTAAATGTATATTTGTATGTTTTGTTGTCATTATTATAAAAATTACATTATCAATGGATCTGTTACACATTAGTGAATTTATTATGTTGATAACAGCACTAATTACTAAAAGAGTATAGTGTTGTAGTTTTGAGTTATTCGAGTATTTCATTGGGCGAAACATAAATACCGGACTGTATATTAGACCTGACTATGTAGTATACTATGTACACCGGATTTTAAAGGGGAACTCTAGACAGAATTTGGGATTCGATTCTGACGAGCAACTAACTAACCGACTGACTAACTATCTAACTAGCTACCTAACTAACTAACTAACTAACTAACTAACTAACTAACTAACTAACTAACTAACTAACTAACTAACTAACTAGCTACCTACCTACTTACCTAACTAACTAACTAACTAACTAACTAACTAACTAACTAACTAACTAACTAACTAACTAACTAACTAAATAACTAACTAACTAACTAACTAACTAACTAACTAAC
>NC_060950.1:14790872-14791958 GCF_022045245.1 Lucilia cuprina
AGACTAGACTATAGACTAGACTATAGACTAGACTATAGACTAGACTATAGACTAGACTATAGACTAGACTATAGACTAGACTATAGACTAGACTATAGAGTAGACCATTGACTTGAATAAAGGACAGACTATACTATCTTATATCCTGTAAATTCCCGTAATATCTAATATCGAAATATCCATAAAGCAATAAATCATGTAAACATTACTTTAAACTTCTGGTCTTAGTTTTGAAATTGAAACCTTTTCACCAAACCTAACCTCGAACTTAAGAGAAAACATACATTTGAACAATAATTTCTTTTAAAATGAAAAAAAAAATACACAAAGATCAGTGGAAATGTCAAAACCTCAAAAACCAACATTTCCTTCTCTAAATGCGGCTGCATAGTTTCAAATTAACTACAATAAAAACAAAAAAATTTTCCAGTTTTTCACCACCTGAGCAACAATGTGTAATGATGATAGTCATCATCAATGTTTATGTTTTTTTTTATCAAAAATAACATATTAAACAACAATTATGTAAAATCGGGAGGTAGGGAGATTGAAAAAAAAATGAAAATGTTTAACTTCCGCCAACAGATGTACAACAAAAAGCAAACAACAATTGCAAAATGAAGATGAGTAAAAAAATTGCAATAATGTTTCAAGTTTTCGCAGAAAAACCAAATGCTCAATGGTTTGGAAAAGTGCATAATTAAAGATTTCAAATGTAAACAGACAATCTGCAAACAAATTGCGTGTTTTAGTAATTAAAAAAACAAAACTATAATAAATAATGGATGAGTTTAATAATTAAATAAAACTATTGTACAAGAGTAAAAATATAGAATTTGTAATATAAGTTTTAATTAAACATAAATTAAACCTTAGTTAACTAACTCTTACCAAATAGCATATTGTTAAGTGCTACGGATAAACTAGAATATAGACTGGACTGTAAACTGGACTAGACGATATACTTCACTATAGACAATAGACTAAACTACAGACTAGACTATAGACTAGACTATAGACTAGACTATAGACTAGACTATAGACTAGACTATAGACTAGACTATAGACTAGACTATAGACTAGACT
>NC_060950.1:14792058-14794388 GCF_022045245.1 Lucilia cuprina
ATAGTCTAGTCTATAGTCTAGTCTATAGTCTAGTCTATAGTCTAGTCTATAGTCTAGTCTATAGTCTAGTCTATAGTCTAGTCTATAGTCTGGTCTATAGTCTATAGTGTAGTCTATAGTGTAGTCTATAGTCTAGTCTATAGTCTAGTCTATAATCTAGTCTATAGTCTAGTCTTTAGTCTAGTCTATAGTTTAATCTTTAGTCTAGTCTATAGTGTGGTTAATAGTCTAGTCTATAGTATGGTCAATAGTCTAGTCTATAGTGTAGTCTTTATTCTAGTCTATAGTCTTTTCTTTAGTCTAATTAGCAGAAACAACCCTGTATATATTTATAAAAGAAACATATACATACATATATTTATTTATTTCTTATCTATCTTTTACTAAAGTGTTGAACCATTATTGTTTAAACATTTCTTTAAAGCAACTGGTCCTGGCCTTTGTACCTTTTGTTTTAATGATTAAAATAAAGTCATTAACAATTCAAAATTTTTTAAAACAGCTAGCCAACTTCGCAATATAAAATATAAACAACAAAGTTTTTATTATTTTTAAACATTTCATAAATTTTGTGAAAGTTTCTTTTTCTTTCTGTTTTTATATTTAAACGAAAAAAAAACACGTTAAACATTTCTTTCTTCTAAAAAGCTAAACAATAATTAAATAAAATTAAAATTTATAAATAATAAGAACACAATTCTTTATTCTTTTTAGTTTTAGTTAAGCAACAAAAGTCGTACTTTTTTATTACAACAACATATATTGCTAAAATTTTGATACTCAAATTTTAAATTTAATAAAAAAAAAAACAAATAATAAAATGGCACAAAATTCCAAAAGCAATAAGAACAAACAAAACAAACAACAGCAGCCGGCTGGTAAAAAGGTAAAAAAATACTTTTCTACTTTGTTAAAACTAATTTTTTAATTTAAAAATTATTGTGTTTTATTAATTGACTTTTTTCTTTTTTCTCTCTCTCTACTTCTAATTATAGAGTGTACAAGAGAAAACCGCACAACAAAAGAAGAAACAAACCACAGAACAAAAGAAAAGAGGTTGCGGTTGTTGTAAATGGGCCTTTGGTAGCATATTGCTTGTTGCGTTGATCGCCGGTGCTCTTTTCTATGATACCGAAGTCAATGGTAAAGGTGTCTTTGCCAAATCTGCTACTGGTAAAGTTTTACAAAATGCCGGTCTTTTGCCACATGTTGAAAAGGCTTGGTATACCACTATGAGTACTGCTGCTCGTGGTTATAAATGGGCTGAAAAGAATTTGCCACCCTATACGAAACCCATTTGTCAATTGGTTTGTGATGTCTCGAAATTGGTGCGTAATGCTGCTTGTAATGCATTTACTGCCACCAAAGATTTATTAAATGCCAAATTACCAGTAGCAGCTGAATTCGTAAGTTTTCATTTTGTTTTATAACTAATTTAGTGTTTTTGTTTAATAATTATTTTATAATAACATCATAACATTCATTTTTTTTTGTATTCATAGTTAAAAATGTTTGTTGTTTTGCATGACATCATCTCTTTTTTTTTCGTTGCTTTTTAAATTATTAATCACCTTAAAATTGTTGTTATTGTTTTATAATCTTTTCGGTGTTTTTTTCACATTTCACATTTGAGTTTTTTCTTAGTTTCTATTATAGTTTTATTGACCTTATATTTTTCTATTCTTCATCATCTTAAAGTTGTTGTCTACATTCATGTTGAATTTTTATAAAATGTATATAAATTTTATTATTAACTAAGTTTTAAAATTACCTAATGTTGGTAATTTAATATATGATCAGATTAATGATGTCAGAAAAATGTTAATTTGCTTTTTTATGCATTGATTTCATCATGAACAAAATGAGTGCAATTTGATACAAAAAAAAAATTGAAAAAGCACAGGTGTTAAAACGGCTTCGGTGTAACTCTTTGGATTACATGTAATATACGTTTCCCCTTTAAAGAAACCTAATCTAAGGCACTTTAAGCATTTTTGCAGATAGCTTCATCTATATTTTGTTCTAACATTTTTTAAAGATAGTATTTCAAAAGTTCTAAAAACTTTTCTTAAAAAGCTTTTTTCTAGAAAAAGAAAAAAAAACTTAATCAAAATCTAGTTTTTTTGTTAAATAACAGTTTTTTTTTTTAAAAAAAGTATTTCCGATGTTATTTTTTAAAAAGCTTATTATTCAAAAAAAAGCTTTTTCTTTAAAGCTATTTATTTTATTTATTTATTTATTTGTATTTCTTTGATATTGATTTGTTTACATTTTATCTTATTGAATAAAGAGGTTAGCAATATATATTCCTTTTCTACTTTAACATTTTG
>NC_060950.1:14794488-14796988 GCF_022045245.1 Lucilia cuprina
ACTATAGACTAGACTATAGACTAGACTATAGACTAGACTATAGACTAGACTATAGACTAGACTATAGACTAGACTATAAACTAGACTATAGACTAGACTATAAACTAGTCTATAGACTAGACTATAAACTAGACTATAGACTAGACTATAAACTAGACTATAGACTAGACTATAGACTAGACTATAGACTAGACTATAGACTAAACTATATACTAGACTATGGACTAGACTATAGACTAGACTAAAGACTACACTTTAGACTAAACTATACATTAGACTACATAGACTGTATATAACAGTTTGCAGTAGATACAGTTCTTATTACAATCACTGTTGAAAGTAAGAAAAAGTATTTCGATGGAAAATTACTGGAAAAAAGTTCAATTTCTATAAACTGTCCATATCTGACATGCATATAGTATTTAATAGGGTAATATGTATTACGTTTTTGTTATTGTCATTTCTTCTTTTTTTTCAATATAAAACGACTGGGTTTTGTTGTTCAGAGATAAAATATGTGTGAGTGAATGACTGATTACATGATGTTATCATGCTTGTTTAAGTATTCTACTCAAATTAAACTTCTTTGTAAAGAAGAAGACATTACTTAAATTCTGCTTTAAGAAAAAAAGGAAAAAAAGAAAAATGTTACATTGTATGTGTGACTTATAAAAGAAAATAATTAATAATATATTAGAGATAAAAGAAAGACAATTGAAAAAGAAAAATAAATCAAAGTTCAGAGATGTCTATAAAAGATAAAGATTTTGTTACTTGTTATCTATTGCTGGTAATTTAATAAATGTAAACAAAAACTATAAATATTTAAACATAAATTTGTTAATAAAAGACAAATATGTGTTTAATTAAATAATAAGATTTTAATTAATTATTAAGTGTCAAAAAACTACAGACTTATAATCAATACTCATCAAAACACTTGTGTCAAATAGAGGTATTACAAATAAAATACTAATAGATCCTAAAAAGTATAATGAAAAAATAAAAACAACAATAGGTATGTATGTTAGAAATTTAAAAATATCTAAAAAAAAGATTAGCAAAGTTTAAAACATACTTGACGTGGGCATTTTGCTTTTTTTGTTTTAGTTAAAATGTTATCAGTAATTGCTAAGTACTAAGCTCAAGTGGTTATAAAATTTATTTAAAAACCATAAATATGTTTAATAAACAAAAATTTTAAACAAATGCAGCTTGTTTTTTAATTTAATACAAACAACAACAAAAATGATGATGTGTTTCAATTGTGATTGGTGAGTTGGATGAATTATGGTAGAAAGGTTGAAAGAAAGCTTTCTTTGCTTTTTATTTAGTTTTTTTTATCTAAATAATAACAGTAAATAACAAAAAAAACCAAATATGTTATCTGGTTTAACAGATGAAGGTTGTTGCAAAAATAATGTAGGTTTTATAGAACAAAAGAACAAATTTAATATTTAGAATTGAAAAAAAAAGATTTTGAAAATCTTCTTTCTTTTTAATTGATAATTTGATGAATAAGAATAAAACTAATAATTCTCTTTTTCTTCTATCTCAAGCGATTATGTGAAATAGAGATTTAAAATTTTTCTCAATTTTTATCTTCTATTCGGCAAAAATTTTAACACGTGGCTTATTTTTCTCTTTATTTTTATACGTTCCTGCAAAAATATTTCTATTGCTTGTTAAAGATATGATGACCATACAAAAGGCCTTAATGAGACAATGAACTAAAAGCACAACACACATATAAACGACATGGTTTTGTTTTATGAATCTTTCGTAATGTTTGTGTAGCATGTCTGGCAAGAGTTAAACTAAAAAAAATTATTAATGTTTGCAAAATTTGTTTGCCTTTAGTTTCCTTATTAAATTAGAAATATTATTAAACAAAAAAGTAAAACAAATAAAAGTAGCACACACTATTACCTCATATAACTAATAAATGTACATTGTACATATGTAGATACTTGGGGGAAACTTTTAAAATTGTGTACAAAAAGTTTTCTATTAAATTGTTTTTGTAGATATTTTAGTTGTGTGTTTGATATTTTCGACAATACCTACGAGTATTGCCATGACTTAGTTTACATTAGTATGAGAACTGTTAATTTAATTGTTGTTGTAAATATAAACAAAAACATATTTTAGCCGGCCGGCTTTTTAGATATTTGTAAATTTTTACTTTTCTCTCTCTCAATTAAAAGATTAATTTATGCAATATGTCAAAAAAAAAACAGAATTTAGGATGTGAGCTTACACAGAAACCCACATATTCCAAAAATCAATTATGTCAGTCAGTACAGAGAACCTGAGTGATACCTAGGAGATCAGTTGTAACTGATCATGAAGGCTTAAGATCCTTGTTTCTTGTATAAAAGCCACATGATCTTTACCAGTCTACAGGTAGCCTTAGTCGACTGCCTGGAAAGCGAAATACATATGAAATTGTCGGTATTCTTACTTACTAGTAAGGTGCAGAGCATTCAAAGAGAAAGTG
>NC_060950.1:14801988-14898675 GCF_022045245.1 Lucilia cuprina
GGTTACCACTTCCCATTGATTGTTGTTGTTAGACATGTTGCTTTGCTGAGAATTATAAAGATTTTCTTAAAAAAACTTAAAGTTTTTATTTAAAAATGTTAAAAAAAGAAGCTTGTTCGACAAGTGAATTTATTATTGACCGGCAGCTTTGCTTAACAAAAAAAGTGCAATATACTACAACAACAATAACAATATCAACAGTAAATTGAGTAAATGTCAAATGACGTAGACATTGCAATGTCAAATTATTTTAGTACTTTAATTAAAGGTATTGATTCATTCAAAGTTCATTTTGTTTTGTAAGTCAAACACAGTTGTAAAAAATTGTATGAAAAACGTATGAACAAGTAAAAATAACAGTTACTTTTGAATCTATTTATGTTTTTGTTAAATTTGTGTGCAACATTTTTATTTTTAAAGAAAAAAGTCGAAAAACTGAAAAGTAAAATAAGTTGGAAAGTCGACAAAAGTCAATAAATATAATCAAATCAAAATTACGTGTTATTAATTTACATCAGAAATTATTAAAGCTGAATAAGCAGACATACGCCAATTATGATCAACATAGCTTTAGACATTTTCGGACAACTTTTTTGGTCACCTTTGTTTAGATCTCTGTATTACAGCATTTAGAAATTCTCCAATTCATATAAATCATTTTCAAAATTTAATTCAAAATCGAAAATTAAACTTTTTATTTTAACAAATCAACTTTCTGTTTCCGCTATATAACCCTAGTTATACGGCATAATAAGAGTAGGCACAATTTATTACATTAATTTTTTTTAAATTCTTGAAATTTCTATATTTAATATCATATTTTTATGGGCGGCTAACAGTCGTTTTAAAGCCGTCGCTGACACATTTATGGTTTAACGGCGTTTTTTGCATTCATTTTGTGACGCTGGTCTCTGTTTGTCACCGCACAAATTAGTTTTCTTTCTTTTCTCTTTATATACGTTCAAAATGGCAAATCGTGGAAATCGTGCTCGTCAAACTGAAGAAGTGGATAACACCATTAATTACGTACAATGTGACGGTTTGGTAAGTAAATTGTGTAATTTTAGTTAATCTTTAAAGTATTGCATCAATGTTTCTTTAATTTATATGAAATTTATGCAAAAAATTGCCTTTAAAATTTTGGGGCTGCGTCTTGTAGACATGTTAAAGAAGAAAAAAAATTCACACGTTCGCATTTGACATTTGTGTATTTGTGCAAAATCATGAGATGCCAGATGGTTGTAAATAATAGAAAAGGAGAAAAAACAAAATAGTGTACTAAAAAAATTCATTGTATATTAAATATAAATAAACATTTAATAAAACAACGATAAAACTATTTGAAAAATATGAGGATTCATGAGAACTAAACAATTTTATTTGCTACTTATGCATTTATAACTTAATTTCCCATCATTTTTTCAGGCTGTTATGAAAATGGTGAAACATTGCCATGAAGAGTCCAGTAATTTGGATTTGGCCCAAGGTGCTCTATTGGGTCTGGTGGTCAACAAATGTTTGGAAATTACCAACTGTTTCCCTTTTCCCAAGAGCGACGATGAAACCATGGACGAAGAAATGTATCAATTGACCATGATGCGCCGTTTGCGACGTGTTAATGTTGATCACTTTCATGTGGGCTGGTATCAAAGTTCCAATGTTGGTAACTTTTTGTCTATGGCTCTCTTGGAGTCACAATACCATTATCAAACCAGCATCGAAGAATCGGTTGTTGTTATTTACGACACACAAAAGTCGGGTCGTGGATTCTTGTGTTTGAAGGCCTACCGTTTGACTCCTCAGGCCATACAAATGTATAAAGATGGTGATTTTACCTCTGATGCTTTGCGCAACTTGAAAGTGGGCTATGAGAGTTTGTTTGTTGAAATTCCAATTGTTATTAAGAATTCACCTTTGACTAACATCATGATGTCGGAATTGTGTGAAATGATGCCCGAAGAACAGGGACACAATTTCCTAGACTTGGGTACCGCCTCGGTATTGGAGAATCATATGCGTTGCCTTATCGAACGCGTCGATGAATTGTATCAGGAATCTACACGCTATAATAAATATCAACAAGTTGTCTTTAAACAAGAAACGGTAATTAATTTTGTTTACTCCGAGATAACATTTTATTTAATATATATTTATGTCTTCTTTTAGGAAAAACACCGAGCCTTGGCCAAACAGACAGCTGAGAATGCTTTACGTGTTGCCAAAGGTGAATCCCCAATTCCCGATGATGAAGTTCTTAAGCAATTCCGCCCCATACCTGTTCCACCTAGACTCAATGCCACTATTTCGTCGGGTCAAATTAACACGTATTCCCAGCATATTTCACAATTTTGCTCTCAATCTTTGGCTAAACTTTTCATTACACAAACTTTACAAAACTCTAAGGAAGCCAAGGAAACTAAATAATTTAACTAATATTAAATTTAAAGACAAGATTTTTTTTGTAAATTGTTTTAAATATTAATGTATAACCACTACGTCTAGAAATTTATAATATAAAACAATTGAAACAAGTTATCTTGTAAATTGCATTTTGTACGGTCTAAAAGGAACATAAATATAAAAATACTAATTAATAAAGTGAGCCTACAAATAAGAGAAACAGTATAAAATCTTTAAAATCTATCTCAACTCGTAAAGTTTTGAATAATAGATGATTTCTATAAAAATTTGATAACTTTTATTAAAGCTGCTTTCTGAATACGTTGTTTCAACAAGATTTAGAAGTAGTAATTCTTCCTGAGCTGGGCGTACAGTTGCAAAATT
Organism: Lucilia cuprina; assembly: GCF_022045245.1. Classification (NCBI taxonomy): domain Eukaryota; kingdom Metazoa; phylum Arthropoda; class Insecta; order Diptera; family Calliphoridae; genus Lucilia; species Lucilia cuprina. Next base: position 14,804,773 of record NC_060950.1, read on the forward strand.
TCCATTTAAATCGGTATTATGTAGGAAATCACATAAATTAAACTATTAAATATGGTTTAAAACTCTGTGTATATAAGTACTATAGTCTAGGTCTTTTATATATAATCCCCTTATTTTGTACACATTTATTAAAGTACAGCCGTAGAACTAACTAAAACGAAAAATTCGTCTACACTTACCTAATATTTGTTTTAGAAAACATTTTCCCGTAAATATGGCAACTTTAAAAAATTTACCTTACTAAACTTGGCATCACCTTTTTAGTACAAAGCATCTTGACGCATTTACTTTGTTTATAATTTCATATTTGCTGTTTTAAACAAAAATCCCTAGGAACGCTAACATGTCCGACGAAGAATTTGGCATCTGCCCTTTTAATAACAGTCATCGCATTGTTCTCTATCGTATGCCTGCCCATATAGTAAAATGTCGCAAAAACTACAGTGGACCACCATTGGAACAGTGTATTTATAATGCTACTCACTATGTACCCATGGGTACTATGCAAAGTCATTTGCAACAATGCAGAGATTGTTATCGTTTTAATCAAACAAAATATGTGGAAATTGCTGCAAAATCTATAAAGCAAGATGTTTAAATAGGACTGGATGGGCAGGCAGCTTCATCGTTTATACTTGACTTTTTATAAGAAAATGTAATATTATTATTAGAATATTATTATAAGATTAATGTTACAATTAGTTTTAAGTTTCTGTTCTATAAACAAATGAATTTGGACAATATTTTTATTATAAATACATTAATATAAGCTTGGAATAAAAAATATTTTGTTTTTAATAAAAAAATTTAAAGAATAGTTATTGTTTTCTATCGTAATTTATATAGAATATATGTGTGTATGTTGGTTGATATATAGATAGACTGAAACGATGGTATGTATATAGAAAGATTGATGCAGTTTCTGTTAGATTAAGTTCCAATACCACAACCTCCGGTTATAATTATACCCTTCACCTTTGTAAGAATGGTATATATATTTGTCATTCCGTTTGTAATTTCTATAATATAGTTTTCCGACCCTATAAAGTATATACATATATTCTTGATCCTTATAGATAGCGAAGTCTATTAAGCCATGTCCATCTGTCTGTATGTTTGTTGAAATCAGTTTTTAGAGGACCCCACATATCGGCGAGATCCGAATCTTTAATAATTCTGTAAGACATGCTTTCGAAAAGGCCGCTATTTAAAATCAGCAAAATCGGTGGAGCCTGGCTTAAGTTAGAAGCCATAAAAGAGAACTTTTTGATACATTTTCTTTTTTAAAAATGTACTTTTTGAATTTTCTATAATATTGGACCTAGAAATATGAAATGAAGTATGTAGATTCGAGAACCCATAAAAGGGAACCTTTTGGTACTTTTTCGTATTTCAAAAAGGACTTTTTGAGTTTTTTTAATAATAATAAACCCAGAAACATGAAATTAAGTATGTAGAGTCAGAATTATATAATATTGAAACTAAAAGGGAACTTTTTGGTACTTTTCGTTTTTCAAAAGGTACTTTTTGTATATTCTATAATATTGAATCTAGGAACATGAAATTAAGTATGTAGATTTGCAATTAGAAAACGCATAAAAGAGAACTTTTTGGTACTTTTTACTTTTTCGTTTTTCAAAAGGTTCTTTTTGAATTTTCTATAATAATGAACCCAGAAACATGAAATTAAGTATGTAGAGTCGAAATTAGGTGAGAACCGGAAAAAGTGAATTTTTTTGTACATTTTTTTTAAAGGTACTTTTTGAATTTTGTATAACAGTATTGAACCTAGTAATACGAAATTAAGTATGTAGAGTGAGAACCCATAAAAGAGAACTTTTGGGTAGTTTTTTTGTTTTTCAAAAAATACTCTTTTCGAATTTTCCATAATATTGAATGTAGAAACATGAAATTAAGTATGTTGAGCCCAAAGTAAGTGATGTAAAAGAGGTCTTTTTGGTACTGATGTACACCATGCTGAAGGGTATATAAACTTCGGCACAGCCGAATATAGAACTCATAATTGTTTTTGTCAATTTGTCGTCAGGATAAAAAATTATTAGATATTGAGAAAATGAATTGAATAAAAAATTTTTACAAAAGGTTGTTATATATTTATTTAATTAAACTTATTTTGAAATCATACCTAAAAAAGCCATTTTATTTTATTAATAATTTGTTTGTTTTGTTCTAATTTCTTCTAATTTAAAACTGTGTTAAACATAAACAAAATATATTAAATTCAGTACTTTTTCTGTTTAATAGAAATTTTAAAATATAAAAAAAAATTATATATTACATTCATTTAAATATTAAGTTTAATATTAATGGTGTTTTAAATTGTTTTTATTTTTTTAATGCTCGATTTGTAGATATCTTAAAAATAATTAATATTTATTATTTAAAAGAGAGAGAAAAAAATTAACATTTACAATATTAAATTACTATAATTAACAAATTAGGAATTTGATAAAATATTTAAAATTAACACAAAAATTTCTAGTTTAATACACATTGTACATATTCACTACAAACATTATAATCGATAAAAACTACACCATATCCATTTCTAACTCAGATTCACCCTCGGAATCTAAAAATTTACGTTTTTCCAATGCTGAAGCATTTGTTGCACTACTATTGGCCTCACTTAAACTGGTTAATGGTCGCACTTTACCCAAATTAACCACCGGACTTTGAGAATACAAATATATAGCATAGGAGACCACAGCTATAGCCAATGCGGTATTTATATAAATGGGTATAGAGAAGAGGAAATAACAGAGGACAGCGGTAAACATTAATTCCAAAGCACTTGCGAATGTTTTTAAAATAGAATTCATGTATTTCAAAAAGAAACTCGTAACAATACCAATGGCAGCATTATTAATAATTATGATAATGACTTTAAAACGAAATATAGCTGTTAAACTATCAGCCGTGAAAGCGGAAAATAATTCACCCTTAATTAATAATATCACCACATTGCAGACAATCGAATCGAGATACATAAATACGTTCTGTACGAATATATTCACTTCGGATCCTTTGTCCTTTAGCAGATATTCATTATAGACGCCAGCCAGACAGGAAAATATTGTTTGTGCCAAAATGAGTACGGCAGAAATACTGAAATCAAAACCACTCATATTTTTTCCACTCATAATAGCATTTGCTTGCTCCTCTTCTGCTGGTTGTGGATTTTTCGTCATTAATTTCGCGGCATCTTCCTTGCTATCGTCAGCTGTACTATAGATTCCATTGAAATTCAATTGTTTTAACATGCATCCAGCTGTAAGGAGGACTAAGGAAATCCATTGACGTTGTGAAAGATATTTTTTAAAGATTATCTAAAAGAAATTATAAATTTATGAAAAGAATATGAACAGAAGGCTAATTGGTTTTAGACAAATTAATTTTGGCTTAAAAATTTGTATTTTTAATTGTAAAAATTGTATTTTATTATATTTTTTAAAGTTCTTTTAATGTTTTATTGACTTACTTGAAATAGTATACCCGTTATGACCACTCTCAGTTGCAGTAGTAAATAATATGTTGTTGGATCAAACGTTGATAAATTAACAAATGCCAAGTTATTGTACAAGCAGTAGAGAAAAGCTGGAACAAAATATAGCATCATAACATTGGAATCCTTTCGCACATCTTTTACTAATGAGACCAAGTTGTTTCTATAAGAAAGTAATACGTTTTATTGTAGATAGATAGTTAGTTAGATAGATAGATAGATAGATAGATAGATAGATAGATAGATAGATAGATAGATAGATAGATAGATAGATAGATAGATAGATAGATAGATAGATAGATAGATAGATAGATAGATAGATAGATAGATAGATAGATAGATAGATAGATAGATAGATAGATAGATAGATAGATAGATAGATAGAAAATATTGAATACATATGTATGTACAACTGTAACATTTTCAAGTTGACCTATGTTAGCAAATATAAGCACAAACACATTATAACCTCCCCCTACACCATAGTTCACAAAATAACGAATTCATCATTAACCACATAGTACTGATAAACTAACTACAAATTAATATAATATATCACAAAAAACGTGTGTACATACTCTCGACAGTAAAGCGTAGCGGAAACGATAAGTTTTAAAACTTCAGTTAGCAGAACAACTGTGACCGTATTATAGCTATAGGAATTGTTTGATTCTTGTGAAGCCGTAACAAATATACCTAAAATAAGATAAGAAATAAAACAACAATTTTAATTTAATTAATAAAATATACATACACACATATATGTATGTAATAAAAAGCTTACTTACCCTGCCCTATGAACAAGGACATGTATAGTATAAATATAAGAAATGTAAGTTTTGTGGGAAAAAGTTCACGCCAATTGACAGCCATGGTGCACAAAGGATTTCGAAGGTGTTTGTTTTATAAAAAATTTTAAAGTTTAGTTAGGCTAATCTCTAGTAAACAAAGTAAATTTATTTTATCTTTTTTTAATAAATTTTTAATTAAACGAAATTTGTTTCTTTTTGTTTAGTTGATGATAGCAGTAAAATTAAAAATACTTTTTCATATGAAAACACATTTTCTAAAACTGAATAATATTTCTTTGGTTTTTTAGTTATTTGAGTTAAATAAAAGATCTTTTTTGACTTCTTATCCAAAAAAAAAAAATGGGCTAGTTTTAAGAATGATGTATTGAATGTTGACACAGATGTATTATTATTGTTTTATTATATTTGTTTTTGTATTTGTTTATCTATTCCACATTTTTTATTAGTTTGTTTTGCCGTTGAATTCTCGATTTTTTACTAAACTAATTATTTTTTCTAAAAATATTAATATTTTCTTATATATTTTTAATAATTTATAATTTAGAGGTCACCAAATTTGTAACAAATTGCTCTTTTTATTTTTTTTTTTGATAGAATAATGACTACTGTTGCAAAATAATACAAACTTGTTGTTGTAAATAATAATCAATTAAAAACAACAGCTGTTAAAGTTGCCAGATCATTTAGAGAAATGCATATTGTTGATTTAATTCAAGAGTGTGTTAAATCGAAATTTGTGTTAATAGTTTTTGTCTGGTATACTGGAAGTTTAGGAGCGCACAACAGACTAGGGTTCTATAAATCGACTTTCGAATAATCGACTTTTGTCGAAAAAAGTCGAAGTCTACTATTTTGTTCCAAAAAAGTCGTTAACTTGACTATCGTCTGTGAAAAAAGTCGGAAAGAGTCGAAAAGTCGGAAAGAGTCGAAAAGTCGGAAAAAGTCGAAAATTCGAAATAAGTCGAAAAGTCGAAAATTGGAGAAACGAGTCAAAAATAGTTGAAAATTTTAAAAAAGTGGAAAAAAGTAAAAAACTTTAAAATAGTCGGAAAAACTCGAAAAAAGTCAAAAAATAGTCGGAAAAAAATTGAAACAAGTCGAAAATTTTCAAAAAGTCGAAAAAATCGAAAAGTCGGAAAAATTCGAAAAAACTCGAAAAGTCGAAAAAAATCGAAAATAGTCGAAAATCGGAAAAAGTCGAAAATAGTCGAAAAGTCGGAAAAAGTCGAAAAATCGACTATTTATAAAAAGTCGAAAAATCGACTTTTAATTAAATGAAAAAAGTCGAAAAGTCGACTTTTAATTAAATGAAAAAAGTCGAAAAGTCGACTTTTAACTAAATGCAAAAAGTCGAAAAGTCGACTTTTCATAAAATGCAAAAAGTCGAAAAGTCGACTATTCGTTTCAACTATAGAACCCTACAACAGACCTGGTTCGAACTAGAAACATTTTGTTGTTTCCCAAAAAAGTTTCCCAATGTGGACCGTCCTAACCTGGTCCACACTAGGAAACTTTTGTTGAGAAACTTTTTCTTAATTCTCTTTTGAAGTTTTTAACAAAGTCGACTTTTCGACTTTTTTCGCAGACGATAGTCGACTTTTTTGGAAAAAAATAATCGACTTCGACTTTTTTCGACAAAAAGTCGATTGTTCATTTTTTTGAAAGTAGATTTATAGAACCCTACCCAACAGCTAATACAAAAATAACGGTTCTACATCCACCTTAAAGTATCCCAATCGGTTCAGAATGACTTTTTTTGTAGATTTAGCTATGTCTGCCGAATCGATATACGGAGTATATCGAAAGATAAAGTTTTTGAAACACAATGTATTTAACATACAACTTCAAATCAAAATGTTTTTCTTTCGAAACGAGTTGTAGAGTTACCTCACTGATTTAAGACTTTTTTCAAATGTCAAAAGTGATACCATTATACACTTTGAGGTCCAAGGACGAACGCTATAGAATTACTTTCTGGGTTAATTTAGCTATGTCCTTCTGTCTATGTGTCCTTGTGTGCACGCTACCGATTGTAATTTTTAAGATAATTTGATGAAATTTGGCGCATACTCTTCTTTTGGTCCAAAGACGAACGCTATAGAAAAATGGTTCTTGTAGAAAAATCTCTTTTTTGATTAACAATAAGTAAAAACATTCCGAAATGAAGTTCAAAAACAAAGTATATGCTTAATTTTTGAAAAATAATCCATACTAACTAGTGTAGGGTATTACATGATCGGCCATGTCCGACTAAACTTGTTATGTTTATAAGTAAAATAAACCATTATTTTTTTGTTTTCCACTTGTGTAATAGTTTATTTTGTAGTTTCTTTTTAATATATATATTTTTATTATAAACAATAGATTTATTGTTAATTATAGTGTAATATTATTAAGTAGATTTGTTTGTTGTTGTTCTTGTTTGTATATTTAAAGCAGTATTTCATTTGTTTGTTTGTAAGTAGTAGGAGTAGTTATGTATTTTTGAATAAGCTTTTTTTACGATTTATCTTATTAAAACAAATTCCCACAAAATAAAATTCAATTTTATAACTTTCGTAAATGTGTTTTTGTTTTGTATTGTATTGGAATTCGTAAGAGACTACTTAAAAATTATCTTATAAAAATTTTATAAAAATTATAGAAAAATAATAAACATTAATTTGAAGCAATTTTTGTTAACATAATTTTGAAAAAAAGCATAGAAACAAAAATTATTAAATAAGTTATGTAGTTACATAGTTTGATTGGTCTTGAAAAATTGTTGTGTAAAGTTAACGGAGTAGTTTATTGTTATGTTTATATTTTTTCAGCAAAGTGCCTTTTTTTGGAAATTTATTTTCTTGTTTTTGTAAATGGATTTTTTTTAATGAATTTGTATAACACCAGATTCCATTAGTTTCATAATCTTGTCAGCTATCGCAGGATTTTGTAAATGTCTAAAATAAAGTTAAAAAAAGAAAAATAAATTATATTCAATTCATCATGAAATTAATAAGAAAAAACTTACTCTTTAACAGCATTAGGATCATTTTGCATTTGTTCCAATATCAAACGCATAGCAGGATCTTTTAGGATTTGTTGTACCTCTGGATCATTCATGGCATTCTTCAATACCTCCTGGGGATTGCGCTGCAAGTTAAGGGCACAGGCACGATAACCTTCCAAGGCCTCAGCATTATTTGGATCCAATTCTAAGGCTTTTTGGAATGCCGCCGATGCTTTAGAGTTCTTTTGCATACCCTGCAAAATTTTACCCTTGCGTATGTAGCCCTTAATGAATTTGTCATCCAATTTAATACACATTTCACAGTCTTCTAAGCCCAAATCGAAGGCCGCCAACTTGGTATAACAAGCCGCTCTGTTGCTGTACAATTTGGGATCATCGGGATTACGTCTGATGGCTTCTGTGTAATGTTTAACGGCAGTGCTGTAATCTCCCTTTTTAAACAATTCATTACCCTTCTCCTTTTCCTCTTCGGCTTTAACTGGATCAATATAGGCCTTTCGTTCTAATTCCTTAATTTTCCTCTCAACTTCGCTCAGCGAAGTTTTTACCTCTGGCGTACGATGTTCGGACATGGCTTTCTCGTAGTAAGTCTTGGCTTTGTGATAATCTTCCATTTTCCTATACGAATTACCAATACGTGCAAAGGCCTTACCAATCAATTTGAAATCAGCACGATTTTCACGTCCAATTTCAATACCTTTCTCACAAGTCTTAATACATTCTTCGAATTCTTTACGTTCGAAATATACCGCGGCAATATTATTGTAGTAGGTAATATCTGTAGGATCTAATTCTAATGCAGCGTTATAGTGTTTAAGAGCTACCTCGAAATCCTTCTTCTTATAGGCCACATTACCGGCTTCTTTTTCTTTTTTAGCTAGATATTTTTTACGTTCTTCTTCTGACATTTCATCGAGATTTGGTTCAGCTGGCTTGGGTGGCTCTGGTTTTTTCTCACTTTCTGCTGATGATTTTGAGCTAGTTGATTTGGTTGTTGGTGGATCTACATCCATGGGTGTACCCATGCCTTGTTGTTGCATATGCTGCAATACGGCAGCAGTGACTTCTTGACGACCTTGCAATAGTATAGCATTTGTTGGATCGTATTTAAGACCTTTTTTGGGGGAAGGGAGGTGAGAATTATATAAATAAGTTAGTTACATTACAGAATACAGATGATTAATCGAAGTTTTCTAACTACATATATTATATTTCTAGAATTTTCAACAACTTTTCCGAATTATCGAATATATTTAAAAATATTTCACTTGCTTCACATAATTATATAACAATTTTTTAATTAATTTATATTCCATATAATTAATCAAAATTTTGTACAACTTTCCCCTTTAAATTAAAAAAATGGGGAGAAATACAAAACAAACTTTATTTAAACTTCTGGCATCACTATCTCTTTTTTGGTTTTGCATCAAAATGAAAAAAAGCAAAAAAAACGCAACAATTTAAGGTTATGTTTATTTTTCATGCAAAATCAAAAAAAAAAATGCATATATTGAACAAAAAAAGGTTCATTAACATTTTAAATTGAACTTTGGAAAACCAATTAGAACATAAAATACATTAACAAAAAACTTACCTTCATTATAGGCCTCAAATGCTTTCATGAAATCACCCAAACCGGCGGCAGCTGCACCTTTGCGTGAATAACCCTTGGGCCAAGAGGGATTCAGCGATATGGTCTTTTCGGCATCGTTTAAAGCTTCGGCAAATTTTCCGGCTTTTGCAAAGGCAGCTGAACGATTGCTATATAGAACATGATTTGAGCCATCTAGGCCAATAGCTTCTGTATAAGCGGCAATAGCCTCATCGAAATTTTCTGCATTTAAAGCTTTATTGCCCTTCTCCTTAAGTTCATTTACCTAAAATGAATGCAATCAAACAAATAATATACAATTATAAAATTAAATAAAAAAAATATTTTATTTAAATTAATTCTAACCTTATCCATAATACTTAATTATTAGTTCAATTAAATTAATTTAATTAATTTCACTTTTATATGGTAAAAATCAAAGATTTTACACAGGCTTATTTAAGCTGATGATTCTTCTTTTTAATTCTAAAATTTGCACGGACTTTTCTAGAAGTAAAAGGAAAATACACGAGAAATTAAAATAGTAGTAGAACGGTTGTCAAAAATAGTAGCATAGAAATTAAAAACAGGGTTGTTTAACTTACATATAATTTGTAGAAATATACATTTTTATACATAATTATAATATTATTATTTTAATTAAAAATAATTAATGTTTAGAAAAAAAAAACAATAATATTATAATATAATTTAAAAGTAATGAAAATCTTTAAATTACTAATTTATGTACATAAATAAATTTTTAAACTTAAGTGCTGCCTAGTTTTCACTAGTTAGTACTTATTTATACAACCTGGTAATATTTTCAGTACATATTTGACATTTATAAAAAAAGAACAAGCATTTACTGAAAATATTAAACAAGCGGCGTTTCTTTTTTCGTGAAAAAAGTAATAAATAATTTATTCCGCACAATATAAAATAAAATAAAAAAATTTATTTAAACATTTAAAAAACATATTTTAACACTATATAATTTTGAATATATAAACTACATTAACCCTTCTTTGTTAGAGGTGGTTTTGACAACAACATGGCTGAATATTTGGCGTCCATTTTTGGCACAGAAAAAGACAAGTATGTGAACTTATATATTTTTTTTATAAAAATAATATTTACTATTTGAATTTTTATTAATTTTCAGAGTAAATTGTTCTTTTTATTTTAAAATCGGAGCTTGCCGTCATGGTGATCGTTGTTCCCGCATACACAATAAGCCTACCTTTTCGCAAACTGTTTTACTACAGAATTTGTACGTAAATCCTCAGAATTCGGCCAAATCAGCAGATGGCTCCCATTTGGTAGCCAATGTGTCCGATGAAGAGATGCAAGAACATTATGATAACTTTTTTGAAGATGTATTTGTCGAATGTGAAGACAAATATGGAGAAATTGAAGAAATGAATGTTTGTGACAATTTGGGTGATCATTTGGTGGGTAATGTTTATATTAAATTTCGCCATGAGGCAGATGCCGAAAAGGCGGCCAATGATTTAAACAATAGATGGTTTGGTGGACGTCCAGTATATTCGGAATTATCACCAGTTACCGACTTTCGTGAAGCCTGTTGTCGCCAATATGAAATGGGTGAATGTACCCGTTCGGGATTTTGCAATTTCATGCACTTGAAACCCATATCCCGAGAATTAAGGAGGTAAATTTGGTTAATTATTATATTTTATAAAAATATTTTGATAAATTTTTTTCTTTTTAGATATTTGTATTCCCGTAGACGTCGTACGCGTTCACGTTCTCGCTCTCCCCGTCGCAGACGTTCCCGCTCTCGTGAAAATCGTCGTCGTTCTCGCAGCCGTGAACGTGGTGGTAGCGACAATCGTAAGGGACGTTACTAGACCTGTTATATACCGAAATGAAGCAAGCAACCGTTACTATTTCCAGCGATATCCGAGAAAATAAATTAAAAACCATTTATAAATTTAAGTTTCCCCCTCTTAAAAATGTCTATAGAAATTATATATTTGTCTAGAAAAGCATTAATAAAACAACATAGGCTTTACAAAAAAACATGACATTTAACAAACAGAGTTTATTACAACTATTCAACTGGTTTGCTGCACAACATTTTGGGCTTCCTCATTGGATTGCATTTGCTTTAGCTGTTTGGTCAAGTCAATTTGTTGTTGTAGCACATAAGTATTTTCAGTTTTGCGTCTTTGCTGCCTTTCAATGTCCCTTACAACTCCCTCATGTAATTTTTCTCTATAAAAAATTAAATTTGTATTTACTAAAAGTATTAATGTATGTAATTATTCTGAAATTTACCTGTCATTGGTCTGCTTAAAGTGTACATAACCAATAATACCGCCTGATATAACAAAAGAGGCGGCCAATGTTATTTTAGATGCCAAGGACATGTTAAAAATATTTTAAATTTTATTTAGCTTAAGAAAAATATTTTTTCGATTTTTTTATTTTTTATAATTAAATGTCATATTAATAGGTTATGCCTACAACAAAACAAACAGCTGTTTTTTAGTACTATTTTTAATGCTACATACAAACCCCGGTGAATGTACACTAGGTGGTGTCATATCTTCAACATATGATTGCTTTTTAGTTCATAAACAAACAAATCTGTCATAATCGACGATGTCAAATTCCATATAAAAAAAAATAACAAATTAGCCCTCTTGTGGTACAAAAGTATTCACATTGAATTGATAGCTTATTTTCTTTTTCTATTTCCGTTTTAAAATAAATATAAAAAGCGCAAAATATTTCATTATTAGTGGATTTTATACAAATTGTAATTAAAAATATATATTGTATATTATTCGAAGGCACGTCTAGTAAGATAATATGCAACAAATTTGAGATCTTATTTGTGCAGATGTTGGAAAACTTTCAACAGTTCAATGCTATGTTTTGATATTTTTATCAATAATAAATCAATAGACGTAGTATTTTATTCGAGATAACATGAAGCCTTTCTGTTTAGTGCTTTATATAGAAATAGTTCACGATATGTAGTACATTTTATTTATATGTTTTTCCATTTAAAATTTAAAGGATGTCAAGAACAGTTCACACGCAAGCTAATTTGTAAACCAGATTTAAATTTTGTTCGGGTTCACATTAGTTATTCTAGAAGATATTTTTTGAAAATCAAATAAAAAATAATAATCAGATTAGTTAATCTAAAAATAAATTGATTCTGATGTTAATCCACTCTGTTGTTTTTGAGTTCAATATTAAACTTCGCAGTGTTGCCATACAAAACAACAAAAAACGTCACTGTTTGTTATCAAAACAATGCATGTTTTTTTAAAAAAGAAGACAATTAAAAAATGAATGAAAACTTAAATTTAAAACAAAAGAAATATATTATTGTGAAGTCCCCATAATTTATACTAATCGTAACTAAAGTTCAGCGGTTAGTTGTTACTAAGTTTCAATCTACAGTCGAGTTTGCACCCGGAGTATATTATCCTTGATGACAGATAACATCTTGGTGTATTGCAATCCGGCGGTAGATAGGTGCTACCATCGGGACTATAAATTGGTGATTACAGTCTACTGCCTGGCTTAATTCTTGCATAGATTGAAAAGATGTCTAACCAGAGAACCACATAATCTGGTACTACAAATTCTCGGGAAGAGCGAGTTGCGGTTAAAAGACTGATGTACGGGATGAATGTGGGGTACGGCGGGCCTCACCCACTCGTCTACCTATAATAAATATGTCGGATAAATGAGATGTGTGTTGGGTTGTCTGATGATGGATGAAAGGTATCATATACAAAGAATACCATTGAATTTTCCTTCCTTATCCAGATATGTTCAGAGTAAACTCTGTTCATATCAGAATTACCACAGTGTGCCATGTGAGTAAGAACAAAGTCTCGACTTATTTGACGGATTCGTACTTCCGTCTACCGGTTACGCCTCTACGTGCTGTTGCCAAATTAACAGAGTGATGTTAATTTGGCAACAGCAGCGGGGCAGTAATGGTCAGATATTAGATAGCTCATGTGGGGTTCTATAAATCGAATTTCGAATAATCGAACAATCGACTTTTTGTCGAAAAAAGTCGAAAAGTCGAAGTCGACTATTTTGTTCCAAAAAGGTCGATAACTCGAGTATCGTCTATGAAAAAAGCTGAAAAGTCGACTTTGTAAATAAAAGTCGAAAAAAGTCGGAAAGGGTCGGAAAGTCGAAAATAGTCGGAAAAAGTCGAAAATTCGACTTTTAATTAAATGAAAAAAGTCGAAAAATCAACTTTTAACTATATGTAAAAAGTCGAAAGTCAAAAAGTCGACTTTTCATAAAATGCAAAATGTCGAAAAGTCGACTTTTCGTTTCAACTATAGAACCCTAGTGAAGACGAGTATATATATTATATATATAATATATATATATATATATATATATATATATATATATATATATATATATATATTATATATATATATATATAATATATATATATATTATATAATATATATTATATATATATAATATATATATATATATATATATAATATATATATATATATATATATATATATATATATAATATATATATATATATATATATATATATATATATTAATATATATATATATATATATATATAATTAATATTTTTCTATTAAAATTCTAAAATTAAAGCATTATCGCAAGAAGTTTTATACAAAGTTTAAAGAATGCAATATAATCTTAAATATGACAACAAGTACAACAAAAACAATATACAAACATAAATATTCGTACAACAAGTACATACATATGTATATTAAAAGAAAGCAAAATTATCGTTGATAAATTGTATGAATAATAAAACAAAAACAAAATAATGATAACATTATCTTTAACTGGCAGCAGCAACAATATAAAAAAGTTAACCTCTAAAAATGTCCTCTCACCTCCAATCACTCATATGCCCAACAACCCCCTATATACGCATTTCAAACACGAATACATACATATGTATCATTAAATATTTGAAGGATATTTAAGGTGCTTTTCACTCCTTAATATCTCTTATAGTAAGTACCTAGTATCTAGACATTATATTGTCTGTGTAAGAATTTTAAGGACTGTTGAATATTATGTTACAATTTGTTCTTACGTTTGTTTTGTTTACTGTGCTGGCGACTGTCAGTCATGTAGACAACAGGCACGCAACATATGAACGAACTTTATAACAATATTAAACATAATGGAATTGGTTTATAGCCCCTACTCCAGAAACGACGAAGTCTTTTATAAAAAAAAACAACGATGCGATTACAATACTATATTTTATAGTCATGCGCATTGAAATAACTTTGTACTCAGACATTAAAGTTTGGGTAAATTCTATTGCGTCTCCGACATCATTCATATCAAAGAATGTGTTATATTTTTAAAAAATACAAAATTTTTCACTTGTTAAGAGACATGCGATTTATAGCTGATACAGATTTGTCCAGAATATAATATATAGTAGTGAAATGATACCAAACTGTCCATCCAATGGTATAAACTACTCTTCAGACTATAATCCAATTTACAGTCGAGTATATAGTACATTAACTATATATTCGATATATATAATTGAGACTATATTCTTGTATTTAGTCAAGACTATAGTCGATAGTTCAGTCTATAGAGGAGGCTGTAATGTAGTCTATAGACCAGTCTATATTATTGAGACTTGAATTCTATACTAAAGAGTATATTCTAGTCTATAGTTCAGTATCTAGTCCAGCCAATATTAAAGTCTTTCGTCGATATTATAGTCCGGTCTATTGTCAAACTACAGTCTAGTCTCTAGTTAAGACTATAATCTAGTCTACATTCTTAACTATAGGTCTAAACTACTGTCGAGACTAAAATCCAGTCTATAATCGGCTTATGTGCCGATTTTAGACCTGCTTCACACTAGGAAACCTTTATTGAGAAACTCTCTTTTGAAATTCTCTTTTGAAGTTTCCCAGGGTTGGAAAAATTGGTACAATAGTACTTTTTTTTGGTACAACTCGATCTTCAAAAGTACAAAGGTAGTTTTCGGAAGAGGATATTATAATGAATCCTGGAATATATTATAACCAGACAACATTGAACAAAGAGAGTACTTTTTAGTTTTACTTTTTTTCCGGTCGCTTGTCTCTTTCTTTGAAGTAGTATATGGGCTATTCTTTAGATTAGACAATAACCTATAGACTAGTATTTTGTCTAGTTTATAGACTACTTATGGTCTTAAATATTGACTTGTCTAATGACTAATCTATAGTTTTTAAGTACTTTTAAGTAGAATTAGTCTTTGGACTAAAGAGCCTAAATAAGAGTTTATTGTCTTAGAGCGGGTTTCTTACTCATCAGTTAAACTAGGCTTAACTTGCTGTTAGATTAAACTCGGAACAAATTTTGGGCGGACTTTAACCGATAATTTCAGTTTTAGATTTAAACTCAGTTAACTTTGTTAGTATTGCCATGCTTTCACTCTAAAACATAAACAATGAACAGCTGTTTTTTTTTTGCAAACTATACTTTTGTAAAATGGAAAATTTTGGAAAATTGTTAAATAAACATTTAAACCAATAATTAATGAAACAAAACAAATCAGAAAATTGCAATTTACTTAAAATATTATGTTTTTGTTCTTCCGAAATCATTGTTTTATTGTTTTTGTTAATTGTGTTTTCTCACTTATAACTTGAGTTTAATTGGCCAATTACACTCAGTTAAACTAAGATAATAAGTAACTTTACTGATAACTGAAAAACACGAAACATATATTAAACCAGGTTTAACCAAAGAATGAAGATTATCTTTATCCAAAAAACACGCCTTTAGTTTACTGAATGAAAAAGTCGGATTAAAATGTCTTAGTTTTATTTACATTGACATACATTTTGCAAAAAAATAGATTTGATATTACTTATATGATCGTGTAAAGCTGTCTTTAATCGCATTGATTGATTGTTGTTGTACGAATGAGAAGTATAACAAAACAAAACAAGTTTCGGGAGTACGGGAAACTCCTTACCGCGTGATAGATGAATGATATTCTTTCACTTTCTCTCTCATGCAAAATCAAAAGTTTTCCAAAAAAAAGTTTCCCATTTGTGTTAACGGCTGCAAAACAACATAATGTCAAGATTCAGCTCAAATTGTCTATAAGAATTAGGGTTCTATAGTTGAAACGAAAAGTCGACTTTTCGACATTTTGCATTTTATGAAAAGTCGACTTTTTGCATTTTATGAAAAGTCGACTTTTGGAATTTTTCCGAAGCCAGAAGCGTAAATTTATAATTTAACATTATATTATTATTTATTATTACTATTGATAAAAAAATTTTATTTATATTTTTTCTATTTGTTGCAATTTTTTGAGTTTTTTCGACTTCTTTCTATTTTCGACTTTTTCCGACTTTTCGACTTTTTTTTGACTATTTTCGACTTTTTCCGATTTTTTTCGCCTTTTCCGACTTTTCGACTTTTTGGACTTTTTACGACTTTTATTTACAAAGTCGACTTTTGGACTTTTTTCATGGACGATAGTCGAGTTATCGACTTTTTTGGAACAATAGTCGACTTCGACTTTTTTCGACAAAAAGTCGATTGTTCGATTATTCGAAAGTCGATTTATAGAACCCTAATAAGAATATGTTTGCTTTCAAAAGAAAACATTATTTAAATGCTCTGACTTATTCATTTTACTCATTTAAAACTACATGTCGTATTTTGCGTAGAAAAAAAAAGAAAAGTACAGAGTACACAGAAATAATCAACGTTATGTTTAACTTTAACAAAATTCCAACAGATTCATATGCCGCAGTAGTAATTCACAGTTAAAAACGTACGGTTATAGCGGAATAATTTTCAAAAACAAAATAATAACGTACTTTTCAATAAAGTGTAACAACAAGAACAAAAAAATATATACAATAATCATAAAAACAAAACCATCCTCTATTCAAGCATACATACAG
Source organism: Lucilia cuprina (assembly GCF_022045245.1). Classification (NCBI taxonomy): domain Eukaryota; kingdom Metazoa; phylum Arthropoda; class Insecta; order Diptera; family Calliphoridae; genus Lucilia; species Lucilia cuprina. Next base: position 14,821,676 of record NC_060950.1, read on the forward strand.
ACATATCCATATGTGACAAGAAATTGTTTTATGAAAACATGTACATATACAAACAAAGAAGATTTTTAATATGAAAAGGATATTTTTTGTTTAAAGGAATATGCAAAGATGAACACTTGAAAAGTTCAACTTGTATTCAAAATTCTAAAAAAAAGTGTTACATATTGTCTAAACTTTTAAACTTTTTTTTTATTATTATTTTTCTTTTTTAAAATACTAGGTGTATTTACATTACACATTTTTATACACATTTCTTTACACTTACATACTTAAATATATGTGACAAATATTGATTATTTTTCTTGAAATTGTCATTTAAGATTTTTTGTTTTTAAATCTTGTGTTTCTTTTTTAAAGTACTATAAATTATTAAAGTGTAGAAATTATGTAAATTTTGTGTTGTTATGCTTGAATAATTTTCTAATTTAATCGATGTTTGTTCACAAATTTTCATATTATTTGATTTTAATTAATATGAAATAAATAGTTTAAAAAACTTGAATTTTGTTTATAATTTGTAATAATCGCCTAAGTCGTTAATCGCGAATTCAGTTTCAGTTTGTCATAATGGTTATTTTTCGAAAAATTCACGGTATTTTTAAGAAATACCATTTTTCCAAAAAAAGTTATTCATAATTATATAAAATCCGTTATACACGGTTGTCAGATCTTACAACGTTGTCAGTAAAATATTCTTAAAAAGTCTTATAATTGTCTGAACTTAAAATTTTTCAACGTTGCAACGTTGTCAGAAAAAAGCATTACTGAAAATTTAGCAAGACAAAATATGTAAGTTGACAGTATTATTAGACATTTTCTGCACATTTTACTGCCAACGTTGTAAGATCTAATAACCGTGTAAACATAGCATAACAAATAAGTTTTTTTTTATTTTTATTAAACTTAAGTTTGTTTTTAACAAATATTTTCGACTTAATCTATTATTTCATATAACCATTAGATATAAACAAATTAAATGAAATGAGATAATGTGTTATATTAAAAAAAAAAAAAACAAATTGGCATTTTGTTTTGTCATACTCTCACCCACAACATCGGTTACTCATACTTACTCACACATTTAAGACCGGCTTAGAACAATAGACAGTGGGGCAAGTAATTAAAAACAAACTTTTTTCTATTATAAACAGAAACTAAATTTTACTTTTCTAAACGATTGATCTGACTTGATTACGAATCTGGTATGAGAATTTCTTTTAATAGGAAATATTTTAAAAACTTTTATATCCACCTCAACTAATCGGCTCAGAATCATTTACTGAATCGATTTAGCTTGTCCGTCCATCCCTGTAAACCATGTAATAAAAACAACAGTTCGCAATTTTTTAAGATAATTTGATGAAACTTGACACAAACGTTTCTTTTGGACGAAGTCCACGAAGTGCACGTAGCCCCCATACAACCGTTCTTCCCAAATAGGGCTTTTGAGCCCATAATTATTTAAATGTTCTAGTTCTACCAAAATTAGCACAACTTAGATTTGTGCAAATCTGAATGGTAATGGTAATTTTGGTAATGATCGGAGATCATTTGACCCTAGCCCTCAAAACAAAGTCCCCTTAAGAACCATAACACAATTAGAGCAAAAAAAAACAAAAGTTTTATTATTAAAAACTAGCATACCCTGGGTGCTTCGCTACCCTAACTATGTTCAATATCGTAAAAATATCAAAGAGTACCATCGGAAAAAGTACAAAGATATCTTTCAATAAATTCTCATTTGATAAGGACCGTGTGTTCCGGTTAACCATTATAAAGAATCCATTTGAATAATAGAAAAGTACCAAATATTCCAGAATATTATTCAGTCAAGACCATGTATGTTAAAATTAATGTTCCTAGGTTGAATATTTTAGAAAATTAAAAAACAACAATTTATGAGAAAAAGTACTAAAAAGTTGTCTCTTAAAGGATCTTATTCAATGAGGACCGTGTATGTTTAATAATCATGTGTTTTCAGTTCATATTAAAGAACATACATAGAGTATCATTTGAAGGAAGAAAAAGTACTAAAAGTAGAATAAAGTTAACCTAAGTGGAAAGTACTAATAAAGAGAGTACAATGTTTCCCCTTTTCGCTTAGAAGTATACTTTTTCGAGAAATAAGTTTACAAAATGTTCCGTATTTAAATCTACATATATATCACAAATAAAACTCAAACGATTCAAATCTGCATTCATTTATTCCAGAAAAATTGTGCTTTAAAAAAGGTACCAAACAATTTACTTGAATTTGGTCCTATATAGGCCTTAGTACTCGAATTCCAAAATAATATAATAAAAGCTTATTTTGTGTGAGTAAATAAACTACTTTTTGAAATTTCATAAAAGTTGGCTCAATGAGTTTGAATAAAATTAATTTTCCCGTTTTTTCCCCTTTTTGGTACTTTTTACCCAGTGAAATAGCAAACATTTTATTACAATAAATATTACAGAGTTAGTCTGTAATTTAATATGAATAATTCAATAAACCGAAAAAGTTTTCTTAATGTGCTAAAAAAAAGTACCATAAATACAGTTTTGTCCCTTTTACACCCAAAAAGGACTGAATTTTAAAAAAGTACGAAACAGGTGTCTCATAATTTTGAGAGATGTATCCAAAATATTTAGAAAAATTTGATTATGTTTTTTTAGTTCAAAAGTTATAAAGGGCCAAAAAGGTACCAAAATCACCTTTGTTACACATTTTTACCCCTTAAAAGTACGAATTTGAAAAAAGTACCAGACAACCATCTGCTCATTTTAAGGGAAGATACAGGATATTGTGTAAGATAATTACCCGTTTTTTCCCCTTTTCACCCGTAAATGTCTAAATTTCGTAAAATCCCTCCTTAGTGGATCTACATAACCAAAAACACATCTACTGTCAAAATTTCATGATTCTATGTTCAGCCGTTTGGGCTGTGTGATGATGAATCAGTCAGTCAATAACGCTACTCTTTTATATATATATAGATAATCCACATTTTTTACATAGTATTCACAGGTGTAGGTTATCATATACTCGACCAAGCCCAACTATAGATTCATACTTGTTATACCCTTCACTTTCGTGAGAAGCGTATATATAAGATTGTCATTCTGTTTATAATTTCTATTATAACATTTTCCTACCCTATATAGTATACATATATATTCTGGATCCTTGTAGATAACGAAGTCGATTAAGCCATGTCCGTCTGTTTGTTGAAATCAGTTTTTAGAGGACCCCAGATATCGGCGAGATCCGAATCATCAATAATTCTTTTAGACATGCTTTCGAGAAGATCGCTATTTAAAATCAGCAAAATCCGTCCTTAAATAACGAAGCAGATGTTAAAAGGTCGATGACATAAGAAATTTTTAAAATAAACTTCAAATTTGACTAAAATTTCTATAGTTTAAGATGTTTATAATATATTGAAGATTTAAGATAATTTGATCAATACTATTTGAAATTCTCAAAAGTTTTAAAAACAATTAAAAACATATTTAATGAATCTTTTAATTATTAATTTTATAAAAAAGTAAAGAAGATAATATACAAAATTTAAATAGGGGATTACAAAAAAGATGTGTTATTAAAACAAATAATATAAGGATGATTTTTAGAAATTAAACTATTAACTTATAATTTGATTTATTAGCTTTTTGAAATATTTGTTTAAACTTAGACCTGGTCCACACTAGGAAACTTTTTCTTAATTCTCTTTTGAAGTTTCCCTAATGTCCACACATAGAAACTTTTGTTTCAGAAACTACGTGTTAATTGCATTGAGTTGTTGTACGAATAAGAAAACAAAACAAGTTTCCGATAACGGGAAACTCCGTACCGCGACAGAGAGGAATGATATTCTTTCTCTCTCACGCAAAATCAAAAGTTTCCCAAGAAAAGTTTCCTAGTGTGAACCGGCAGTCTGTATGTTACATCAAATCCACTCCCCCCTTAAGGCCACTTCACACGATCAAACTTTACGTAAAGATCAGGGATGTATATTTTTTTGTAAACACATGTAAAAAACTTGAAACAGATGTTTTCATTTTACTTTGTTATTATTTTATACCAATCATGTAAACACAAAAAATATATATCATACGACTTTTATTCTGATTTTTAATAAAACGGATGGAATTTCTTTTAATTTTTTATGAGACTTTACGTACGTAAACTATGATCGTGTGAAGTGCCCTTAAATAACATCTACGATGTGTAAATCCTGTATGTGTGCATTGTTTGTACTCTCATCATCGACATTCCAATAAAATTTCATATACATACTATAAGAAAGATTTTTATCATTTTTTTGTCTCGATCAATTAAAGAAACAATATTTAAAAAAAAAAACAGAAATTTATTTATCAACATTATTACTATAGATTTCTTTTTTTACATTTAAAGATCTTGAAATAAAGCAAAAACCAATTAACGCGCGCCTAAATCATAAACGTACAAGAAAATAATAATAAGAAAAAACATTTAACGAAAATGACAAAAGTCGAATTATATAAATCGCGTATATTTGTTACGATCATACATTTATTGGCTTTAGGCCAATTTGTATATGCTTTCCATTTTCATAAGTTTGAAACCCAAAGAAGTTATAAATTGAAAAATGCAGAAGTTAAGAGAATGGTTCCCGATACAGTGGAGAAAAAAGTGCAGTATTTAACATATTGGTGTTTGGTGAGTATTCACAATTTTCGGAAATAAATTTAAATATGTTTAAGAGAGTAAACAAAAACAAGATCGAAATAAGAAATTTATGGAGATCTCATTCACATTTTTAAATAAGTAAAATCTCAAAAGTTTTTTAAGCCAATGATTTTGACATATAGATGAGAATAGGTCTAAACTTGTATTGAAACACATTAATGTATCATTTAGGAATTTTACTTATTTGCATTCTCGAAAAAATTTGTTTTTGGGATCTGTCGGTATACATAATTCTTAGTTAATTTTAATAATTGCCTGGAAAATTAGCAAAAAATCCTATTAATCATAAATTTATGTTTTTTTTTTTTGGGGTAGCGATAAAAAGAAACATATGTATACATGTTATAGAGCTTTCCACATGCAATTAGTAATTACATTTTCCACATGTTCAAATGATAAATTTAAACAGTTCGACAAAAAAGAAATATATTGCTTTTCAATCCCAACTAACATTTAGAAGATTGTTTGATGATAAATCATTAAACTGAGTTTTGTTTTGACTCCTTTTGATTTTAAAAGTTGTGATATGTTGCGCGCTTTAAAATTTATTCGAAAATGATCCCGATATATGTTCATAAACTGATTAGTTGAAAAAAACAATAGTCATCAAAATGTGGCCAAAAAGTCTCAGTTTACTGATTAATTATGCAACAATCGTCCAAATGCTAGCTGGGTATTTATTCGAAAAACAATAACAAAATATACAGTAATCATAAATTAATCATCCTTGTGTTTAAAATATGATAGTTTTTAAATTTATTTCCCATGTCTTTAACAGACATAAAATTCGTTACATTTTTGACTTCAGAATGATTAAAAAATGAGTCAAGACTGATCAGAGGAGGTGCTCACTAAAGACTCTTTTATAAAAATCGTGTATGGAGTACTATTTTCTTTCAACGAAGGCATCATTTATGATCAGAAAATTAGCAAAAATATGATCATTTTAATCGTGCAGAAGAGTCATAAATGACTAGAATGTGATCAAAAATGTTACCTGGGATGTTGTTTAATAAAAATTCAATAATGCAGGAGAGACTCGAATGTGATGAAAAATGTTAGCTGGGTTGTGGTTAAAAAAAGTTGCCACATTAAGGGTCAATCTTTAGGTGAAGGATTAGGGATTAAATTAAAATTAATCCTCGAAAGTTGTTTTTGAATACACAATTAGATAACTTTGTTTGCTAGTTTAAGCTCCCAATGAAGATGGTTTAAACTTGATCAAGAAATGCAAAAGTGTAAACAGCTGATGCCAAAAAAAAAAAATAATACAATTTTTATTAAAATAAACATTAAGGACCAATCTTTGGGTAAAGGATTAGGGATTAAATTAAAGTTAATCCTGTTGTTTTTGAATACTCAATAATTTCTTTTGCTAGTTTAAGCGCTCAATGGAGGTGGTTTAAATTTGAGCAAGAAAGGCAAAAGTGTAAACAGCTGATGCAAATAAATTATTAGTTTAAATTAAATTTATTAGTTTAAATTAGGGAGACTTAAAAATACGTATTTTTTGTTTAAATTTAAGTTTTCATTAATTTTCATATTGTCTTCTTCTTTTTTTTTAAACATATATTGATTTGACAACAAACAGTGACGTTTTCTGTTGCATTGTATGGCAAGACTGCGAAGTTTAATCTTGTACTCAAAAACATCAAATGGGATTAACACCAGAATCAATTTATTTTCAGGTTAACTAATTTGATTATAAATTGGCATTTGATTGCCAACTGAAATACCCGCCCTAAATGATAACTTCATCAAATCAAGAGCGATTTCAAATATATCCAATAATATAGTTTTCTCACAATATTAAACATTAAAAAACTTCCTTGTATGTTTATAAATATTTTCTGAAAATATTTCCAATTATATGATTCAATATAAAATTGATAAATTTATGCAATAAAAATAATATGTAACCACAAGAGTAAATAACGTTTAACTAAATTTAATCTTAGCACATTTATCTAAACAATATTATTTAATTATAATAAATATTAAACTTTTAATGGTCACGCCAATATCTGGAACTAAATGAATTTTCCTTAATAAAAGGAAATTCAATAAAAGTGATAAGATAATGTATTTTAAATTAATTTAAATATTTTAAATATAAACAATTGAAAAATTTTAATTATTTTTAAATTGATAGTTGGTATTACCTTTAAATTCATATTTGGGATTACGCAATATAACGTTTACGTAAATCCAAGTTAATATTTATCATACACTTTTATATCTAAACTTTGTTATTCTTTAAAGATAATAATAAACCGACTTTTAAACATATTTTGTATTGAAGTTTCCTATACTACTAATAATCTAATATTAAACTTTGTCTTTTTTGAAATATGATGGAAACAGCTGTTTCACTTTATTATGAGATTACATAATGCCGGCTTCACACGAGTTTATAATTAATATGATCTGTCAAAATTTTGTGTAGAAGAGTACGGATTGGAACTTCTAAACGCAATATGTAAGACCTGGTTCACACTGGGAAACATTTGTTGAGAAACTTTTGATTTTTGCGTGTGAGAGAAAGAGAATGAAATATCAACCATCTCTTTCTCTCACACACAAAATCAAAAGTTTCTCAACAAATGTTTCTCAGTGTGTTTCCCAAAAAAGTTTCCTAGTGTGAACCAGGACTTACGTTCAATGACTTCTGTAGAAGCTTTTATATGTATTATAAGATGCAAGAGATTAAGGAGCTTTTTCACTCGGATGCATTGGAAATCAGTATTAATAAAGCCGGTTTTACACGATCACGCAAGTAATAAGATCTGTCAAAATTTTAGAATATAGAAGAGTGTGGATGGGATTGTCTAAACGCAACATGTAATGAAACCATCACACATTGAGAGAGAATGCGGTTCGAAAATTTGACAGTCGTTGGGCTCTCTTCATTTTTTGAAATGATTCAAAAAAACAAGCAGGTCGCATTAGATCAGGGATGTATTCATACGACTTTTATTCTCTTTCTTGTAATACGGATGGAATTTCATTTTACTTTTTCATTAGACATTACGTACGTAAAGTGTGATCGTGTGAAGGGCCCTTAAGGTGCCTTCGAAATTTAAATCTTTGTTGACTATATACATAGGTTATAAAATTATATTTATGTTAGCCAGTGTAAATAATTTAAAATTTTAAGAAATGGAAGAAAACTATTAAAATGTATTTATTGTTTATTTTACTTTACAAGAGTTTATTTATTTATTTTATTTCACACAATTCAAAGCGTCTTAATGGCTGTGAAATCTGTGTAAACACATACAATATTTTATAAAATGTATAATGTATTTTGAAACATTTCAAATATTCTTATGATAATTGTAATATTTCACCAAATATGCACAGTATTACGTCTTGTTTACATTTGGGTCAATGATTTGCCTATTATTATTATTTTTGCGCTATTTTAACAAAAAAAAGTTGAAAGAAATTGTGTTTATAAATGTTTTTGTTAAAAATAATTCAAAAAAAAAATAAAACTTTATAAATAAACAAGTCAAAGACATTTAATTCTTCCTATGTTATAAAAAAGCTAAATGTTCAAAGAAACTTTTAATGGCTAACATTTTTTTCTGCAAAAATGTTTAAATAATTTCGTTTTTTTCTTTCTGAAATTTTATTTTCTTTTTAAGATCATAAAACGTTTGGTTCGTTAAAGAAATAAACAACTGAGATATTTAATTGTTTCCTATGATGATGGTAATGTTAGTGTATGGTGGAATGGTATCAATCACAAAACATTTGTTTTCAAATTAATCAATCTTGTAACACATTCGAAAAAGAGAGAGAGAGGAAATGTTAATACAAATAAAGCAATGTGTTTATGAGACAATTAATATAAATAAAAATACGTCAAATACCCTGCAAAAAATTGAGACATCAAAGTAATTCTAAAACTAATCCCTTGCAAAAATTATAGATGGAGTAAGTGATCCGCAACGTTGTCCTATATAAGGCAATCTATGGGCCATGCTGTTATCGATTTTAACTTAAAAACAAACCATATATACCCCCTTATTGAGCATTTCGATTACGTTTCCGCTTTCAGTAACGCAATGATCGAAAAATTGGTATCCCAATACAAAAATGAAATTCCATTCTATTTCAAAGCTTTATTTTAGTGACGGAGATTAGAATCGAAATGTAGAATACCTAAGTTCGCAAACGGAAAAAATTTCGATTCAAATTGATATACAGAATAGCAGTATATAGTCTAGCGTAATCTATAGCTAGACTATAGTGTAGTCCATAGTCTAGTCTCAAGTCCATGGCGCAACTAATATTACAAGTCATTTTAACAGCTGATTGTTATTTGCTCACGGCAATTCCTCACGACTTCGGTCTATAGTCTAATCTATATTCTAATCTTACTTCAGTCTATAGTCTAATCTATATTCTAGTCTATAGTTTAGTCTATAGTCTAGTGTATAGTCTAGCCTATAGTCTAGTCTATAGTCTAGTCTATAGTCTAGTCTATAGTCTAGTCTATAGTCTAGTCTATAGTCTAGTCTATAGTCTAGTCTATAGTCTAGTCTATAGTCTAGTCTATAGTCTAGTCTATAGCCTAGTCTATAGTCTAGTCTATAGCCTAGTCTATATTCTAGTCTATATTCTAGTCTATATTCTAGTCTATATTCTAGTCTGTAGTCTAGTCTATATTCTATGTTTTTAAAGAAGAAATTGTTGCATTATTAATTGTGCAGGGTTTTAATGTATACAAATGTTCGTATGAGTACTATTTTCTTTGGAAAAGATAAATAAATGATACGCCCCCAATTGCTAATCTAGTATAGAATTGGAAATATTTTTATGCTTAAACAACAGTTTAGTTCTTTTTTAAAACTCGTCTCGGTTAAACATGAATCGTGCGTTCCAATACTCTGTATTGATTTTAATAGGATTTTGTAATTTAACACATTCTACCAAATGGTTAATGGATAATCCTGGCTTTAATGATGCCTCAGCCTGGCTAGATGAATATATGCCATGTGCTCGGGAAAATGTTATTTTTCCTGAAACCTATGAAGCTTTATTACCTCTACCTATGAAAGTAGATGTGGGTGGATTTATTTTACCAAAAGATGGTGCAATTCTTTTACCAGCAGAAACTACCATAACACTAGGAGGTGAGTCACGCGAAAGAGATTGTGATAAAGGTAAAGCCTATTTAAAGCAACCAACTGTACGCAAATGGTTTGATCCTAAAACATGGCGTTCATCTAAGGAACAACAGTCCAATACAGCTATACCGGACATGGAGAGAGTACCGTGCAACAATGAATCAGTGGTTATTAAAAGTACTGGTCCTATGGTATTTGATTTAGAGTATACTCCCTATTTGCGTCTGGGACAATTGAGTTTTGCTGGCTCTTTACTCTCGAAAGACTATTTAAAGGAGCTGTTATATTCTGACTTGGGACAGTTTCTGTTTAAGAATCAAGCCGGAGTTAATGTCGAGTATTACCATAATGATGTCTGTGGCTGTCATAGAGATTTCAATACCTTCACAGAACCCATTTGTCACAACGTTATCGATAGCTGTCCCCGACCCCACTGTTTAGTGCCAATTGTACCATTTGGTAGTTGTTGTGGCATATGTGGTTCTACGGTGAAATTTGCTGTAGAATACTGTGAAAACGATATGTTAAATTTACTGCGAGAAATTATAGCAAACGGTCTAAAGGCTCAATCTTTGGAAGAAGATATAGACTTTTATGTAAATTATATTAATTCACACAATTATGGTAATTATTTGCAAGCCATCATTGTAGATCGTGATGGCTATTCTGAGAAAAGTGTAAAATTTATGAAATATCTAAATGAAACCACCGACTGGTCTAAAAAATTGAAATTAGAACCTCAACACATATATGGTTTTGAATTTTCTGGTCGTCCCTATAATCCTAATGTTACTTTTGGTTCTATGCTGTTGATTCTATTATGTTTAATATTCGTTAGCATTGTGGCTTTGGTTATCTTTGCTCACTACCAACCCGAAAATCGATATCTTCACTATGTACCCCGCTGGGTATATGATCCTCGTCTATGGCGTGCTTTTGTCAATAGGTCGAATAATCTTTTTGCACGTTTCGATAATACCAGAGCTAGCATACAAACAATGACAGCGGAGAGTACTAGAAAACATGCTTTTACTATGGGCTATGATCCCGAAAGTGGCCGTGTTAGAGAGCAAGCCTTTGATAATCCCATGTTTGGTGAAGTACCGACAACATCACAAGCAGCTGCTGCTCGTAAAGAGGAATCAATGGAAGATTGCCAAAAGGAAGATATTAAAAAAGAGGTGGCTCAACAAGTTCCCCAGCTTGTTATAGAAAGTGTTGATATCGTCGATAGTTTGGACAGAGAAGAGGAAGAAGAGCAGGAATTGACGGAAATTAAATTGGAATCTTCATCTGATGATGAGGACGAAGAACAAGAAACTAAGGAATAATAATTTTATACATAATATTGATAATAATATTGAAATATACATTATAAATGTTTGTATGCATATAATATAAATTTTAAGTTGTTAATACGAAGACTTTTTCAATATTGAAATAAAGGTGAAAACCTATTTCTTTAACCATCGAGGATTCAGCTGCTTTTTTTGATTATTTAAATGTTATTTTAGTTGAAATAAATAAAGTATTTAATAAAAATTGGTATCTCGGAAATAAGTTGATTATTGAAGTCAAAGAACGAAATTGTAGGATATTAGTATCTATCTATCTATCTATCTATCTATATATCTGTCTATCTATCTATCTATTAATCTATCTATCTATCTATTTATTTATCTATCTATCTATCTATCTATCTATCTATCTATCTATCTATCTATCTATCTATCTATCTATCTATCTATCTATCTATCTATCTATCTATCTATCTATTTATCTATCTATCATCTATATATCTATCTGTCTTTCCATCTATCTATCTATCTATCTATCTATCTATCTATCTATCTATCTATCTCAAAAAGAGTTTTAATTGTAAAAGTTTTACAAGTGTCCTCTGCCAGCGGACAAAAGGTCATTTTACATTGACAAATTTCCTATTCAATTACGATTGATTATTGGTTAAGTTGTTTTATGTACATTATGAATGTATCAAGTTCAAGAAGTAGAACATGCTTTAGCAAGTAATATAACTCTCTTTATACATGTAATTCCCCTATTCGATAGTAATACATAGGTATTCTGTTTCAACCATAGAATAATTTTTAAACACAAAAATCAATATTTTATTGAGTTTAGTTTAATAATAAATATGTATGCATGTATGTATGTATGTATGTATGTATGTATGTATGTATGTATGTATGTATGTATGTACGTCAGCGCGTAATTGTTGATAGGTAAGCAAGTGTACTTCCTATTTGTTTACTTTTCCACCCTATTCCAACATTTTAATGATACATAATAACATGTTGGGTTCTTTTTTTAAATAGTAAATATTTTAACTATTCTACCATGTGGTACGTATCTAACATTATTTAGTTAAGGATACAGATACATAATTATCTTTCTAAAACTAATAGAAAATGTTTCAAGGACTTATTTTATGTATAAGATTGTAATAATGATTAAATGTGGGTCATTTGGGAATACAAAATGTTGTACATAATACAAAATGTTTAATAATTTACAAAATCAAAATTTTTTCTTTTAAAAATACACCAAAATTCGAATACTTATGATAGACACTGTATATTTTTTTATATTAACACATTTCACAAAATGTTTCAATTCTTCTTAAGAAATACATACATATGTACATATTTTTTAATTATTTTTAAAATGTTGTACATTAAGTTTTTTTCTTATAAAAAAGAATAATTATACATAAAAAATTAATTAGAAAAAAATTTCTTTATTAAAAAATTGTAAAACTGCTACAATTTTTCTTTAAAATGTACCCACTTCCCATACTACTAAACTTTTCCTTCTATGTGTACGCTTCTAAAAATAGTAAAATGGCAATACTGTTTTTTTTTATTTTCTCTTCATATCATTCTCTTTGAATTATTGCATATTGTTGTTGCTGTTTTTTATATTAACTCAATCCGCAATCCACCAAAAAATTGATTAGTTTTCAGAAGTCTTTTTAATACGGTTTTGTTCGGGGTAGTGGATAAAGCGTTAAATTTTTTAGTATTGTCTTCTATGTTTAATAATTGAAAATAGATTATTAAATATATTTTAACAAAATGGCAAAAAGTAAAGTTAATTCAGTGGCAGAAACAGCGTATGGCGGCATTTATAATACTTTACGTATTTTGGTACACTTGACGGCGGCTGTACAATTTTCCTATTCCATTTATTATGATCATACTTACGTACATTTTCCGGTCTCCGATAGCAATATGCACAATCCATTTGGTGGCAAATTTAAATATTTAACATTTCTAGATGCGGTATGTAAAAAGTGTACAAAAATTAAGGAAAATTTCATTTAAATGGCAGACAGGTGAAAGTTTAAACTTTAAAATATAGTTGTTATAATCGCAGGGCAAAGTCTACAATTGTTTCTCTGTGTTATCTCATTTGTTGTGTTCTTGGTCAGTTTATGTACTTGTTGTTTTCTATATAAGAAGAACAACAATTATAAATCTCAAGTAATGCTAATGTTGTGGATTATCATTGAATAAAGCAATATGAATAATTTGAGTGATGTGTGTGGTTAAATATTAAAAAAAAATTATCAAGATTAGAAAATTTCTAAAATACAAAATATGTTATTTTTGCAAAGTAATGTAACCATAAATAATTGATTTATTTAGTTGATAAGTTGTCATTACTAAAGAGAGTAATGTTTTTGTAAACAAAAAAAGCGTTATCTAAAAAATGATGCCAGATTTTTCATTAAATTTTCAATAATATCGCTTACTTAAAATATTTAGTGACATTTTAAATATAGATAGATGGATAGATAGATTGATAGATAAATAGATAGATAGATAGGTAGATAGATAGATAGATAGATAGATAGATAGATAGATAGATAGATAGATAGATAGATAGATAGATAGATAGATAGATAGGTAGATAGATAGATAGATAGATAGATAGATAGATAGATAGATAGATAGATAGATAGATAGATAGATAGATAGATAGATAGATAGAAGATAGATAAATAGATAGATAGATAGATAGATAGATAGATAGATAGATAGATAGATAGATAGATAGATAGATAGATAGATAAATAGATAGATAGATAGATAGATAGATAGATAGATAGATAGATAGATAGATAGATAGATAGATAGATAGATAGATAGATAGATAGATAGATAGAAGATAGATAGATAGATAGATAGATAGATAGATAGATAGATAGGTAGATAGATATATAGATAGATAGATAAATAGATAGATAGATAGATAGATAGATAGATAGATAGATAGATAATGTCCTTTAGTATATTTAATGTATGTATTCTTATTTTCCTCCTAATTATTTTAAATCTTTTACTTATTATTTTTTCCCTTCTTCCGTTACAGATTATTCAAGCTTTATATTATACAATATCTTTAATAAACGATTTTGTGGGTAGCAATGAAGTTGCTCCCAAAAAAATGCCCTTAATACGTAAAATTAAAGATTATATGATGGCTACTTTCGCTTTTCCCATTGCTTTAAATGTTGGCATAACATTTTGGGGTCTATATGCTGTTGATCGTGAACTAGTCTTCCCTAAAGTCTTAGATGCTGTATTCCCTAGGTGAGCGATATTTATACATATACACCAACATGTTAATATAATCTTATGTATTGTTTTCTTATTACAGCTGGTTAAATCATATCATGCATACAAACATTGTTGTCTTTATTGTTTTGGAAATGTTCATTTCCTTCCGCGCTTATCCACCCAGAGCTAAAGGTATTGCTGGTCTCTCCATTTTCATGTTATGCTACTTAGTATGGTTACATATTGTCAAACATTATTCGGGTGTTTGGGTGTATCCCGTTTTGGAAGTTTTACAATTACCCCAACGTATTGTTTTCTTTGTGGGCTCTCTAGTCTTCACCTTGGCTTTGTATATGTTTGGTGAAGTTATGAACAATATTGTCTGGTCGAAGGAACTGAAGATGGCTCAACGCAAACATAAGTAAATTAAAATTTAGATAATATATCTTCAATATACATACAGCCTTTTCTTCTTATTAAGATCTTTTTAACTAAATCATAACTAAACTTTTGACAAAATCGATAAATAAAGTGAGACAAAAACCAAAAAGATAATATTCTTATGATAAAACTAAATCTAAAATTTTTAAAAAAAGCTTTGTGACATAACATTTATTACATATTATAACTTAATATTGAATAGGTGGTATTTAAATTTTAGAGCAAAACTTAAAATATATATCAAGCAGAAACTTAAATGGCCTTTATTTCTGAAAGGCATTGTTTAAGCAAAATCTATACATACATATGTTTTAAATTAATAATTGTGTTGGTTCTATATATATAGTGAATAGTATTTAAATTTATTAATTAGTAAAAAATTTTGCAAAATAATACTATAAAATATTTTCTTTAATCACAAAACAAATGAACACTCACCTTTCTCATATCAAATGCACGTAAAGTTACATGAAACACAAAAAAATATACTTGATTTCGGTTTTTTTTTTCTTTCGACACATTAAAGTAATAAATTATAAAATAAATATTTAATAAAGATTAAAAACAACACAAGCGAGATTCAATAAAGAAATGATAAACCAAAAAAACTTTAACAAATACTTTGTTGATTATTTGTAGGAATATATGGTGTAAGTATAAATAGTTTAAAATAATTCAAGATAGATAAATAGATAGATAGATATATAGATATACAGATAGATAGATAGATAGATAGATAGATAGATAGATAGATAGATAGATAGATATATAGATAGATAGATAGATAGATAGATAGATAGACAGAAAGATAGATAGATAGATAGATAGATAGATAGATAGATAGATAGATAGATAGATAGATAGATAGATAGATAGATAGATAGATAGATAGATAGATAGATAGATAGATAGATAGATAGATAGATAGATAGATAGATAGATAGATAGATAGATAGATAGATAGATAGATAGATAGATAAATAGATAGATAGATAAATAGATAGATAGATAGATAGATAGATAGATAGATAGATAGACAGAAAGATAGACAGACAGACAGACAGAAAGATAGATAGATAGACAGAAAGATAGACAGACAGAAAGATAAATAGATAGATAGATAGATAGATAGATATATAGATAGATAAATAGATAGATAGATAGATAGATAGATAGATAGATAGATAGATAGATAGATAGATAGATAGATAGATAGATAGATAGATAGATAGATAGATAGATAGATAGATAGATAGATAGATAGACAGATAGATAGACAGATAGATAGACAGATAGATAGACAGATTGATAGACAGATAGATAGACAGATAGATAGACAGATGAATACCAAAGTTGTCAAACGGACAAAATTTCGATTCGAAAATTAATTATTTTCCATTTGAACTTATTTTTACTGTTTTCGTTAAAAAAAAAAAAAAAACTATAACTCAGATATTTCAAAACAATTTTTTGTTGATATTTTTTAAGCAAAATTCTCATATGTTTTATTTTTTTTATTTTTAAATTGCGATTATGATTTTACAATTAATTTTTCATTTAATGGCTTTGACTGTAACGGGTTTTGGTATATTTTATGATTTCAATTATATAAAATTTCCGGTCAGCAATTTTCAATGGCATCATAAATTTGGTGGTAAATTTAAATTTTTATCCATACAAAATATGGTAAGTTTGCCATGAAAGAGAAAGAAACTCAATTTAAAATTGTTTATAATTATCTATTTTAGTTTATACAATATGGCTATTTTTTAATCTCACTTATACGAGATATTATTACAGGCTGTTTGAATAAGGAATTAATAGAATCTTTGACTGCCTATATGGATATATATTTTGCCGGTTTAGCATTTCCTTTGGCCGTATTTGTAAGCATTAATTTTTGGGTTTTATATTTAACTAAAAAAGATGCTATATTTCCACAATCTTTTGATGCAGTTGTACCCTAGTAAGTTGTTATAAGTTTGATGAAGTAAGTACTTTTATATTGATTACTTTTCAAATAGTTGGCATTTACATATTTTACATACAAATGTTATGCTATTAATGTTTTCGGAAATGTTTTTGGTGTTTCGTGAATATCCAGAATTCTGTTCGGGTTTAATGATAATTTTATCATATATCTTGTGCTATATCCTGTGGTTGTATTGTATCAAATATTTTGCTGGTTTTTGGGTTTATCCTTTGTTGAATGATAAAAGTCTTAAAGAATTGTATACATATTTCGGTAGTGCTTTCGGACAAGTGATTATAATTTATATGTTGGGTGAAATTCTTAATAATGCCATATGGTCATATGAATTAATACACAAGACGTGTGTGAGATGTGTTTGAAAAAAAATTTTAAAGTAATTTTTAAATAAATTATCTGTTTTTGTTTATAAATCTTTTATTTCTTTTTTTTAATTTTTTAAGGCACATAATTATATTTTGTTTGTTAATTCTTGTTTTCTCTTTACAATTTCTAATTGTTTTTTAAAATAAAATTAAAATAAAAATCTTAATATAAAAAAATATATAAATGTTTTGTTTACAGTTTATATCATGATAAAAATATCATATTTTTATCATGATTTATATAACAGTCTTATTTTTGTTTTACCATAGAAATTATTTGATATTTAAGTAAAAAAATTGTGCTGTCTATAATACTTAATTAACTTATTGGGAAGAGGGCAAAATATAAAATAAAACAAAGTATAGTCGGGTATGGCCGACCATATAATACTCTACACCATAAGTATATTTTTAAAATTTTTATTTTTCATAAAGAAACTTTTATGTTGAATTTTTTCCAGACAGATGGACGGACGGACAGACGGACATAGCTAAATCGACTCAGAAAGTAATTCTGAGCCGATTGGTATACTTTAAGGTGGGTCAAGGACCAATAAGTTTGGGTGTTACAAACATCAGCACAAACGCTAATACCCTCCCCACTATAGTGGTGTAGGGTATAAATAGTCTTGCTATTTTGATAAATAAATGAGCAAAAAAGTATATAAACGTTATCGCTTGTAAATGTAGTTAAAATTTTTTGGAACCGTGAAGTTGTTTCAATAGCACATCTGATTAAATGATTCCTGAAGACATATCTTCGTTATTTATATACTAATTTCACTATTTCTCAATAGCACATCTGATTAAATGATTCCTGAAGACATATCTTCGTTTATATACTAATTTCACTATTTCTCAATAGCACATCTAATTGAATTATTCCTGGAGACATTATGGGACTTTTGGGTCCATGAACAAAAGTTCTTATGCCCAATAAAAAAGTTAATGCTTATTTAAAATTGACTTTTTAATTGATCCCTAGAATTTAACTTATATTAACAAAATGCTTTATGAAAATTTATAATTTTCTGTTTTAATACTTATTTTCATTTAAAATAGCAGCACTTTTATCTGAAACAAATTAGAACTTCGACCTCAAATAGTCCAGTAAGAATAACAAATTTACTGCATTTACAAACATAATTTACAATCTTAATTTAGAGAATTTTAACTTAAACTAAAAATAAAGTTTTTGTAAACTTAAATATACAATAATTGTAGCGTTTTTTTAATATTAAAATTTTTAATAAAATATTTTGAATCGTCAGTGTATTATTTCTAATTTTGAATAAACTTAACTAATGAGTATTAAAATTACAAAAATGACTCTTAAATTATAAAATCCGTATAACAAATAAAATGAATATTTCTTTAAAAAACATCAGGCAGTTTTTTTTTAATAAAGTTTTCTTTTTTAAAGAAAATACTTAGGGCGGGTTTCTTACTACTTAGGGCGGGTTTTACTGATAGAGATAATCTTCATTCTTTGGTTAAACCGGGTTTTATATATGTTTCGTGTTTTTCAGTTATCAGTAAAGTTACTTATTATCTTAGTTTAACTGAGTGTAATTGGTCAATTAAACTCAAGTTATAAGTGAGAAAACATAATTAACAAAAACAATAAAACAATGATTTCGGAAGAACAAAAACTTAATATTTTGGGTAAATTGCAATTTTCTGATTTGTTTTGTTTTATTTATTATTGTTTTAAATGTTTATTTAATATTTTTTCAAAATTTTTCATTTTACAAAAGTATTGTTTGCAAAAAACAGCTGTTCATTGTTTATATCTTTGAGTGAAAACTTGGCAATACTAACAAACTTAAACTGAGCTTAAATCTAAAACTGAAAAACACAATAATCGGTTAAAGTCCTCGTAAATTTGTTTCGAGTTTAATCTAACAGCAAGTTAAGCCTAGTTTAACTGAGTAGTAAGAAACCCGCCCTTAGTTTGTTACAAGGTAACTTAGACAAAATGTTGCTCTTTTCATACTAAAAGGTTGAATTATTGTTTTAAGAAAAACAAATGAACAATTTATGTTCCAGAACTGAAACTTCCTGAGATATTTAAAAGAAATCCTAAATTGATGTTAGTCCAAAAAAAAGTTCTCTGGAACACTAGTGAGATTCTGAAAATACTCGGTCACTAGTTGCATATTATTTAAACCACAACCTTAGAACTTACAGTTTTTTCAATTGTAATGAAAAATTTCAGTAAGTACAGAAAAAAACAGCAACATTTTAGCCAAATTTAATAATAAAAATTTAAATAAACTGCATATTTTTTTTATAACTATTTAGAAGGTAATAAAAGCATTTTTAATTTTTCAGCTTCACTTAATATCATGGCAGATTCTTTATGCTTACCTCCCAATAATGAATGCATTTCAAAAGTTTCCTTCACATCATCATCATCGTCGTCGTCATTATCAACAATATTATTATAATGATTACCTTTACGATGTTGATTTTTACTGGACAATTGACGTATACATTTTTCAAATTCACCTTCCCCAAAAGAGGAGTGTAGTGTTTGTGTGGCTATATCGAAGGCATTGGCTTGTATGCCAACATCACAGCTAGTTTTGCTATTGCGTGAATTTGGTTTACCCGTTGAAATACCCGAGTAAGAACTGTTTAACATAATATTGAGAGGTAAATCTAATTCGACTGATGAATAAGAGTCTTCTGATAAACTATTGTTGTTATGGGCCGCTATGGAGAGTTCACGTTTAAGATGTAAATTCAAATCGGAGGTATTTGTTATGTCTAGATCGTATTTCGAGTTGGAAGACTTGTGTTTTTGTGAATTTAAACTGTTGTTGTTATTATTGTTGTGACGTCTTAGAGACTTTTTATGTGCGGTGGAGCAGCCCGCTTGAGATTTTCTCGATTGTTTGCTGCGTGTAGAATTACGTGAATTTCTATTATTTGCCGAATCATTAGATTTTTGCATATTTTTTATTAAAGCTTCATAAGCTGCCTGTTTTTTAGTTTTATTTTCTGTTAAATCATTGATTTCTTCAATTCTTGGTCCAAAATCCTCTTCCTCATAGTCGTCGTCATTGTCACTTAAATCCTGCTGCTTGAGAACGACATCTAAACGTGAGTCTTGTATTTTAAATGAAGCCCTTGAAGTTTCTTCATCCGAAGTTGTAGTCATGCCTTGATTTTGTAAAAATGGTATTATTAATTGTCCATTTTTGGCTAAAAATTCGGTTATATCAGCGGGATCTAAGCCAGCATTGGCTGAACGTCTTTTGGTGGAATTATGTTTTTTGGTACTTTGTGCAAAGAGACCCACTTTATGACTAGCATTTGGATAGGTGGTTTTCTTCAGAGCAATTACTTGAGATTCTATAGAAGTACTACTCTCCCGTCTGCCACTGTATTTACGGCCGGTAGCTGTAATAAAATCTCTTCTTCTTTGGGATCTTTTACCAGAAGCTGCCGCATGTTTGGAGTGATGATGGTGGTGATGATGATGATGACCCGATCTAGATCTAGAGGCTACCTTTGTTTTCATTTCTTGGATTTTCACCGAAACTTGTGAATCAACAGAATTTCTGCGTGATTCCACCGAAACATGTCTGACACTAAAACTAATTTCAGAATCTAAAGAGTTTTTGCGAGGACCTTGACTCGAACTATTGGTAGCACCTGTAGCTCCCGTTAAAGCCATGCGCCGCTTAACAAATTGCGGTAAATAATTAGCCCAGGTAGAACTGATTTCATTAGTTTCCGAGGAATTCAAGTCGTTGACATCAAAGTTTAAACCCACTGGATCGGTATGAGTATTATAAAGGGTTATAGAGAGCCTCCCTTTATCTTCGAATTCTTTACGTTTAGCCCAGGTTTGTGCAATTACTTTATGTTTGGGCATTTTCACTTCCTCGTTGACATCTTTGCCACACTTTTTTCTCAAATAACGTTTCCAAGTCTCCACCGAACTGGGTGTCCAACACCAAGTGGACATTACTATACCAGCACCAAACAGACACAACAAATGAAGCTGTAATATAGAAACACTAGGTCTTGTTTCTAGCTTACATTTGACATGCTCCTCAAAAGGTGAGAAAATGCGACAACTAAAAGGAAATTTTATATTAATAATTTATACAAAAAAAAATGAATATTAAAACAACTTACACCACATAATCCTTTAAACTTTCCGCCCATTCGTGTGAATGACGAAATTCATAGGCATGACAGGCCATGGCCACTAGTATGAAAACCAACGAAAATAAAGCACACAAGCCCATGCGTACTATTATCAAGTGTATCTTATTACTGGCCGATGTTGATTTGATGTCATTGGCAAAATGTTTTAAACCAAACAGCATTATCATACCGCGTATTATAAAGTAACCACCTACCAATATAACACCCAATAAAGGTCCCAAAACTAAGCCGGCTCTAATGGAATGATTTAGATAACCGACAAAACAAATGCCCACCGTACTATTGCCATCCACTTCACTTAAGGCCAGTGTGGTAATGGTCAGCACCAAGGGTAGAGACCAGGCGACTAAATGGAAATAAGAACCTTTTTTATCTATACGATCTTGGACGTTTCCAACAGCTCGTAAATGCCAAGCATAAGTAAGGAAAATAAACCAAACCATGGCGGCAATAAGGAAATAATAAACGATAACAAATATGACAACACAAGAGAGGTTTTCTCCGGCCGTAGGTTCAGATTGTCTTAGCGTTCCGTCTTTGCGGCAAACGATATCTTCACGAGAACCAGGTGTAAATTGAGCCAGCCAGCTGTAAAATGAATTACGTTTACAAAATTAGCTTATTTTTTTAGTTTAGTACACAAAACTTCCAAGATTATATATCTACATCTATCTATCTATCTATCTATCTATCTATCTATCTATCTATCTATCTATCTATCTATCTATCTTCCTATCTATCTATCTATCTATCTATCTATCTATCTATCTATCTATCTATCTATCTATCTATCTATCTATCTATCTATTTATTTTACATAAAAAGTGTACTTTTCACCTTTACAGTTTAAGTATGTACTTACCCCAAACAGACAATCATAAAACACATATTTATATAGAACACTATCAAAGCTGGATATTTACTGGCATTCTCCCAATCTATTATAAATGTGGCCACAACGAATAAATTCGATAACAAACACAAAGTGGCTCCCCAACCAATTAATTTATGTATTTGACGATGTTCATCATCGGTATACAATGGATCTTTACAACGAACACCACAACCTTCTACACCTGGATGATAGCTAGCACTTGATTCAGCTGGCACCAAAGGCTCTAAACATTGACCGGTTAAATTAAATTTCATTTCTCTCACATCATTGTTGCACTTTGAAGGAAAATGTGTTTCGTTGCATTTTAAAAATTCCGGAAAATAAGTGGTATTATAAAGAATACGACAAGGTTCCAAGGTAATGCGACACATTTCCAATGAAGGCAAATATACCATATCTTCACCATTGATATGTTCACATTTAGGGGTGAAAACTGCACACAAAAAGGGCTGGAATTAAAAGAAAATTGTTATTGGTTTGAAATTATTTTTGTACAATTTATTGTTACGAACCTGTATCACAGACCAGCATTTCGGTACATGCTTTAAAGCCATATACTTGTTTAAACGTTCCTGCACATCCTTTTGTGAATGAGATATTGTTAAATCCAAACTGGTGTATTGATAGGGTATCTTGGCACCCAGACAAGTAGAGTAATTTAATTTTTCACAATTTCCCTTACGTACACACTGTACATGTTGCATACCCAGGCCACGTCCATCTAGCCAATGTTTTTCTTCTTTACCCTTTTTACCGCCATAGATACGAAAGTTTTTCGTACCATTTATGGGATCTAGTTTTGTTTGTATTATGGTGGGTAGACTATTGACTACTGAGGAGGAAGCCAATGTTGCTAAAGAAGGTGTTAAGGGCGTACCCATGGGTACAGTTGAGGCACTAGCGTAACATGTTATTATCACAAAATTGATAAACAATTTTAGCAAGAACCATGATTTTCTAAGATTCGACAAAGAATTTTTAAATCATTATGAAGTTTTTAAGTAATTTAGTTTATTGCTGCTACTTACCCCTTGGATTCCATAGTTATGTGTTGCAATTGTTGTTCTCCACAGATTGTTAATAGCACTTTAACTTTTATGTAAACTAATAACAAAACTATTATTATTTAATTAATACCTTTTTAAACATTTTCCAAATGTATGTAAATATGTTTTTGTTTATATTTATTATTATCAACAATAATAATTGTTGTAGTTGTGGTTAGCCAAGATGCTTTTCATTTTAAACACATTTCTGAATATTACTTTACACTTTGAGGTTTTTAAATTAAATTGATAATAATACTATATAAAGTTTATAAATATTATTAAACAAGTTTTTAATCAAATGATAAAATAGATGTAAAATATTTAAAGTAAATATAAAAAATAATAAATATTTTAACAGAAAATAACTACAAAAATTCTACTTTGTAAAATAAGCGAAAAACAAAAATAAAATGACAGCCGCCTGAATGCAGAGAGACGAGATAAACGTCAATGGACCACCCAATGTGCAATAAATGCTAGGATGCCAGATGTAAGCACTTTCATTTTATAAAATAAAATAAATATTTTTTATTAAATTATAAAATAAATATACAATTAATTAATGTTATCTTTTGTATTTACATTTGTTTCTGTGGTTTTATATCATTATTTATAATAATTCTCTATGTTTTTTCAATTACAACCATTATTATTATATTTTAAGAGAGACAATGTTTTAAGAGAGTTGCTAGTGTTGTTATTGTTCTTATAGCGTTGCCAATTTAGTGCTTTTCTGTTGTTTTTTTGTGATTTTGAATAATTTTGTATTGTAAAGCAGAAGTTGACAGTACGGTATTTGTAGAATTTTTAAATTTCACTATAAATTTGTAATTTGGCGGGAATTTAGACATTTTAATGCCATTTTGCGTTTTAATTGAAAATTTTTCTCGAAATATGATGCTTCTCTAAAGATTAAAAATTTTACTAGACCCCGTTAATTCCAAATCCAGTTATCGTTTCATCAGAATATATTCTTCCGGTTAAACTACTTTTTGTATGAAAACTGTTAATTTAACATTGCGATAAAATATAACCGGATATTGGGAGTAAATATTTTAAATTCAATACTTTAGCATACATTTTACTAAATTTTCGAAATTTTCCTACAAATATCGGTAATTAAAATTATTACCTAGTATGGACTAGGTAATACCAGAAATTCTATAAATTCACTAGATATTCATTTTCATAATAAATTCCAAATTTCACCAGAAATTAGCGTTTCTAGTCATATTTCGGAAATCTGTAGAAAATTCAAAATTTCATTAGAAATATTAAATTCAAAATTTCTTTAGAAATATTAAATTCAAAATTTCACTAAAAATTTAAATTTCAAAAAGTTTAAAATTTCACTGGAAATTTCAATTTTTACTAGAAATTTTATATTTCTAAATCAACATTTCACTGGAAAGTTAAATGTTCTTTACAAATGTCATCGAAGTTTCAGTAACAATTTGATATTGTATTAGAAATTTCACTAAAAATTTAAAATTTCACTAGATATTTAAAATTTTACTATAAATTCGTAATTTCACTACAAATTTGAAATTTCACTATAAATTCCAAATTTCACTACAAATTTGAAATTTCTCTATAAACTTGAATAGAAAATTTAATGAAAAAGTCGTTTTCGTAACTGCATTGCGATCGTTTTTGTAAGTTGTTATTTTAGTGACGGAGCTTCGAATCGAAATGCAGAATACTAAAGTTGTCAAACGGAGAAAATTTCGATTCAAATTAAAATGCATAATAGGGGCTTATTATAAATTCAAAATTTCACTAGAAATTTGAAATATAAATAAAAATTTCAAATTTCACTATATATTTAAAGTTCCACTTATAAATTTAAAATTTTACTACAAATTTGAAATTTTACTAGAATTTATTTTTGTAAATTGTTATTTTGGAGATACGAATAGAAATGCAGACGACCAAAGTTGCGAAATGGACAAAATTTAGATTTGAATTGAAAAGCAGTATAACGGAATCACTATAAATTTGGAATTTCGCTACAAATTGGAAAATTCATTATAAATTCCATTTGAAATTTTACTATAAATTCCGAATTTTACTAAAAATTGAAATTTCAATACGAATTGGAAATTTCACTAAAAATTCAAACTTTCACAAGAAATCTAAAATTTCACTAGAAATTACTCTACAATTTCAAGCATTTTGGAGAAGTCTAGAATTTCACTTGAAATTATAAATTTTTCCAAAAATTCGAAATTTCACTAGAAATTTGAAATTTCAATAAAAATTCAAAATTTCACTAGAAAGTCGAAATTACACTAGAAATTCGAAATTTCACTAGAAATTCGAAATTTCTCTAGAAATTCGAAATATTATTAAAAATTCGAAATTTTACTAGAAAGTCGAAATTTTACTAGAAATTTGAAATTTCACTAGAAATTCGAAATTTCACTAGAAAGTCGAAATTTCACTAGAAATTCAAAATTTCACTAAAAATTCCAAATTTCACTAGAAATTCAAAATTTCACCAAAAATTCAAAATTTCACTAGAAATTCGTAACTACAAAAATCTTTTAATTAGATTTTATTAAAACAACATTTATTTCGAGGTTCTTTTAGAAAAAAGTAAATATATATTTATTTCATTTAAAACTAAAAATTTTTGTAGATTCCAAATGAATTTTAATTAAAAAAAAAAAAAAAATAGTTAAATTAAATTTTAGTTTCAGGTAGACTAGAAATTATAGAAAAAGTACAAATAACAAATAATTAACAAATACAAATGGAAAAAATTAAAAAACAAAGATTTAAATAAAAGACAAACAAAAAAATTAAAAAAGAAATGAAACATAATAAAAAGAATGAGTTTTTCTGTTAATAAATTATTATTTAGTATTGATAATTTTAATAAAAAAGAAGAATACTTGTTTTTTTAATAAAGACTTTTTTAAAGTTAGTTACATTAGTTTTTAGATTTGGGTTGGTTTTGAGTTTTTTTTTTTTAAATTGCAACAAAAAAATGCAAGAAATAAATATTTATAAAAAAAAGATTTACTAATTTGTTATATGAATTATAAAAAATAAAAAAAAAATTATAAACAATATAAATAAATAATAAAAAAATTAAATAAAAATTATTTAAAAAAAATGGTCTTTTGTTTTAGAACAGAACAAACAAAATAATATCAATTTTAAAAATTTATAGACCTGTTTTGTTTGACATTTTTTTTAAATATAAATAGATAAAGTTTTATAAAACAAGTTTAGTAATTTTATTACAAAACAATTAACATTAAGGTTATTTTGAGTTCGTAGATTCTTTTTGTTTTTTTTTTCTAAATATATATACTAAAAAAGTTTTTATTTTTTAATATAATACGTAGTTGTATTTATATTTTTTTTTTTTTTTGTTTAAAATGGTTTTCTTTTTTTTTTCTTACTTAATCTAAATCATTTCATATTGCAATTGCTTTCGTTTTGTTTTAACTTTTAAATTTAAATTGTTTCTCTCTGCTAAATCTAAAAGTTGTTATAGACAAAAAAATAAAAAAAGTTTTTTTTTTTTCTTAATTATTAGCTTTTCTTATTAAACAAAGAACAATGCTGAAAAGCATTGTTCTTTTTTTAAATGTAAAAATTTTCGTTAAGAAAAATATTAAAAAAATTCTATTTTTATTCGTTATCTTGATTATCTCCCTCAGTGGTGTTGTCATCAGCTGCTGTTATATTACGTTTACTAGAGGATTTAACCAATTCCAAATATTTTTCTCCATCAAAACGATTACTTTCATCTTGTAGATCCTATAGAAAAATATAAAAAGATATTTAAATTGTAAATATTTTCTTGTGTCCGTAAGGAAGAAAGTTTCGATTTTTTTAGTGTAAGGAATGTATTATAGAGTAAAAGTTTCACTAGAAATTCAAATTTTCAGAATTCATAGAAATTCACACTTTTAGTTTTAATTTAAAACATTAATTTCGACTTTTTTGAAATTAAACTTCAAATTTTCTAGTTCAGTTCTAGTTCATTTCAAGTTCAGTTCAGCTTAGTTCTAGTTCAATTCAGGTTCATTTCTAGTTCAGTTCTAGTTTAGTTCTAGTTCAGTTCTAGTTCAGTTCTACTTCAGTTCTAGTTCAGTTCTAGTTCAGTTCTAGTTCTGTACTAGTTCAGTTCTAGTTCAGTTCTAGTTCAGTTCTAGTTCAGTTCTAGTTCAGTTTTAGTTCAGTTCTAGTTCAGTTCAAGTTCAGTTCTAGTTCATTTCAAGTTCAATTCAGGTTCAGTTCTAGTTCAGTTCTAGTTCTGTACTAGTTCAGTTCTAGTTCAGTTCTAGTTCAGTTCTAGTTCTAGTTCAGTTCAAGTTCAGTTCTAGTTCAGTTCTAGTTCAGTTCTAGTTCAGTTCTAGTTCAGTTCTAGTTCAGTTCTAGTTCAGTTCTAGTTCAGTTCTAGTTCAGTTCTAGTTCAGTTCTAGTTCAGTTCTAGTTCAGTTCTAGTTCAGTTCTAGTTCAGTTCTAGTTCAGTTCTAGTTCAGTTCTAGTTCAGTTATATTTCAGTTCTAGTTCAGTTACATTTTAGTTTTAGTTCAGTTATAGCTCAGTTCTAGTTCAGTTCTAGTTAAGTTCTAGTTCAGTTCTAGTTAAGTTCTAGTTCTGTTCTAGTTCAGTTCTAGTTCAGTTCTAGTTCAGTTCTAGTTCAGTTCTAGTTCAGTTCTAGTTCAGTTCTAGTTCAGTTCTAGTTCAGTTCTAGTTCAGTTCTAGTTCAGTGTAAGGAATGTATTTTAGAGTAAAAGCTTTCACTAGAAATTCAAATTTTTAGAATTCATAGAAATTCACACTTTTAGTTTTAATTTAAAACATCAATTTCGACTTTTTTGAAATTAAACTTCAAATTTTCTAGTTCAGTTCAATTTTACTTCTAGTTCATTTCAAGTTCAACTCAGGTTCAGTTCTAGTTCTGTTCAAGTTCAGTTCTAGTTCAGTTCTAGTTCAGTTCTAGTTCAGTTCTAGTTCAGTTCTAGTTCAGTTCTAGTTCAGTTCTAGTTCAGTTCTAGTTCAGTTCTAGTTCAGTTCTAGTTCAGTTCTAGTTCAGTTCTAGTTCAGTTCTAGTTCAGTTCTAGTTCAGTTCTAGTTCAGTTCTAGTTCAGTTCTAGTTCAGTTCTAGTTCAGTTCTAGTTCAGTTCTAGTTCAGTTCTAGTTCAGTTCTAGTTCAGTTCTAGTTCAGTTCTAGTTCAGTTCTAGTTCAGTTTAAGTTCAGTTCTAGTTCAAACGATCTTTTGAGAAAGTTGTATTTAAAAGACCTTTAGAAAATTTTCTAGAGAAAAGTTGAGAGTTTTCTCAAGAAGTTTCCTTTGTTTGAGGGTTTTCTATAGAAACGTGTTTTCTTTAAAGAATTCTTAATAGAAATCTTTTTGTGGCTTCGGTGACCGCCATTTGAACAACATTTCCCTGGCGCTTGCAATTGACAGTCTGTCGACGGGAAGAAGATCCTTCATCAGAATTAGATGTCTAGGCAGATGGTCTGCCAACAGGAACTGTCTAGTCAACAACACATTATGTTGTCTGACAGCAACCTGGTCTCCTCATGTATATGATCTTCGCTTTCATAAAGGGTGAAGGGTATAAAAAAAAACTTAAATTAAATTTACTTTATAATACATTCCATTTATATTAATATAACTTAAGCTTACCTTTAACCAAAATATGTTTGTAAATATTTAAGTTTAGCAATTATTTGTATATATTACTTAATGATAAAGTATAAAGCGTTTAAGATGTGAGTATTGAAATTCTCTTCCCGTTCAAACAAAGTGCAGGTGATTAGTTACGAATTTAATTAATATTTATCATCATTATTATTATTATTTTTGGAGACACAAACAATTTACATTCACAATTATATTAATGTATAAGGAAAATAAACAAAAATGTATAATGATGAGTAATAATGAATTAAAAACAAAATAATATAAAGCTATGATGACGATGAAGATGATGATGATTAATAATAAAAAAAATAAATGTAAATAAATAAAGTTAGGAGAGAGAGAGGGAGAGACAGACTTGACTTAATTAAAAGTCTGGACTTGTAGTTATTACCAAATATCATTAAAACCTAAACCAAATATGAAATGGATTAAATTTTTTTCTATTATATATATATAAAATGAATTTTAAAAGTTTTCTATTATATAAGATTTTATTATTATTATTCTGTTGTTTTATTACCAAGTGTTTTTAAAAGTATTTTGTAAATACCTTTTATACAGGTAAAAATATTAATTTATTTTAAAATCATGAGATTAACGTTCTTTTTCTTTTGTTTATAACTGATGAATGGGATCACAAAAAATAATATAATAATACATACATAGATACATTAAATTAATGAATTACACAAAAAAAGGTTTGTTTGTTTGTTGTAGTAAGTTGTTTGTTTGTTTGATAGGTAGTTTATAGGTTTGTTAATATATAAATTATTAAATACAAACAATTATTATTTTAATTATACATTAAAATACTTTTTTGTTTTATTTCTTTGGTTAAGTTTAATAAAGGAATGCATAATTTTTATTTAAACGTTACTTTTATATTTTAAAGTATTTTCGAAATACTTTTTTGTTGTATTATTTTGGTTTATTTTTAAGTTAAGTTTTGTTTTTTTATATTTTATACATATTTCTTTTTTTTAAATTAAATTTAATCTGTTTCACAGCCAAAACACAGATTATATGGAGAGTTTTTGTAAATAATAATAAAAGAAATAAAAAAAAAACAAATTTTCTTTTTAATAAACACATAAAATTTGAAATTTTTTGTTTATATAAATGTTGTTCACAGTTAATAAATTTGTTTTTATAAAACAAATAAAATCGAATTTTTAATTATAAATTGTTTAACTTGAGATTCTTTTTTTTCTATACTGTTCTTTTAAGTTTTAATTATAATAAAGAAAGTGTCAAATATTCTAACAGAGAAATATTTGTAACATGTTTTTTTTTCGTTTTGAAGAGAACAAGGAGTTACACGAAATAGATTACTAGGCTGATTTTATAAACAATTTATAGAATCATTTGACTAAAGTCTAGTCTATAGTCTAGTTTATAGACTAGTCTATAGTCTAGTTTATAGACTAGTCTATAGTCTAGTCTATAGTCTAGTCTATAGTCTAGTCTATAGTCTAGTCTACAGTCTAGTCTATAGTCTAGTCTATAGTCTAGTCTATAGTCTAGTCTATAGTCTAGTCTATAGTCTAGTCTATAGTTTTGTCTACAGTCTAGTCTAATCTATTGTTTTGTCTACAGTCTAGTCTATAGTCTATAGTCTAGTCTATAGTCTATTCTAGTCTATAGTCTAGTCTATAGTCTAGTCTATAGCCTAGTCTATAGTCTAGTCTATAGTCTAGTCTATAGTCTAGTCTATAGTCTAGTCTATAGTCTAGTCTATAGTCTAGTCTATAGTCTAGTCTATAGTCTAGTCTATAGTCTAGTCTATAGTCTAGTCTATAGTCTAGTCTATAGTCTAGTCTATAGTCTAGTCTATAGTCTAGTCTACAGTCTAGTCTATAGTCTAGTCTATAGTCTAGTCTATAGTCTAGTCTATAGTCTAGTCTATAGTCTAGTCTATAGTCTAGTCTATAGTCTAGTCTATAATCTAGTCTATAGTCTAGTCTATAGTCTAGTCTATAGTCTAGTCTATAGTCTAGTCTATAGTCTAGTATATAGTCTAGTCTATAGTCTAGTCTATAGTCTAGTCTATAGTCTAGTCTATAGTCTAGTATATAGTCTAGTCTATAGTCTAGTCTATAGTCTAGTCTATAGTCTAGTCTATAGTCTAGTCTTTAGTTTAGTCTATAGTCTAGTCTATAGTCTAGTCTATAGTTTAGTCTATAGTCTAGTCTACTTTCTAGTCTATTGTCTAGTCTTTAGTCTAGTCAACAGTCTAGTGTATAGTCTATAGTTTAGTTAATAGTCAAATCTATTGTCCAGTCTATATTCAAGTCTATAGTTTAGTCTAGACAATAGCCTTGTCTATAGTCTGGACTATAATCTAGTCTATAGTCTAGTTTATAGTGCTGCCTATAGTCTAGTTAATAGTCAATTCTATTGTCCAGTCTATAGTCAAGTCTATAATCTAGTCTATAGTATACTCTTTAGTAAAGTCTAGTCTATGATCTCGTTTATAGTCTAGTCTATGGTCTAATCATAAGTCTATAGTTTAATCTATGTTTTTGTCATATTAACTTCATCATTTATAACTTTAAATGATAACAATATGATATTTTTGTGTAAAAATTAAACTTAAGAAGTTTATTTTAAGAAGTTTATGATTTCTTTCTAAACTAAAGAAAATTTTCAATATTTTGCAACAAATTTTTGTCATAAAGCGTTTTTAGATAATAATTTTTCCAATTTTAAATAAAAAACTTCTTTTAACATCCTTGTCCCCTTTTTAACATGTACATTACTACATGTATAAATGTGTGTGAGTGTGTGTTTTGTTTTAAGTGTAATTTAAAGTGCTTTTAAAAACGGTGATTTTGTTTCTGTTGTATAAAAAGTTTAAAAACCAATTATTCTTTAGTTTACTTAATTATTTAATAATCATAATTATAAATTAAAATGTTTTTTTTTCTTGGAAAATTATTTCATTTTTTCTTTGTTTTTTTTAACACGAAGCATTACAACAATTTTTGTAAATGCTTTAATAATAATGTAATATTTTTTACATTCTCTTTTGGGGGGCGGTTAAGTGTGGGGGTTATACTAATAGAGTTTAAGTACAAAATGTAGATAAAAATTTTAATTTTTTCTTGTCTAGTCACAAGTGGAATATGAACGAAATTCATAATTTAATTTTGGACGTGCACATGATGATGATGATGACGATGTTGTTGTTGTATTGGAGTTGGATGCAGTAGTTGCATTTGTACCATTGACATTACATGAAACTGCTACAATTTCAACATCATCATCATCTTCATCGTCATTAACAGCAACAACTTCTCCCTGCTGACCAGAGGAGATTCTTTGGCTAAGTGGATCGTTGTAGTAGGATTTTAAATTTTCATTTGATTTATTTGTAACAACGCATTTGCTACTTTCAACCATAATATCGGATATAATTTTAATTTGTTTATTTAATAACTTTTGACGTGTATCGGTATTTGTGGTTATATTTGATAGAGGCACCGAAGTCATTGGTCCAGTGCGTACCGAAGTTATATGACGATTTAAACCAGCACTATGTATACGACCACTGCCAGCAGTAACATTTAATGAAGCATTATTTGTATTATTAGCTGTAATGTGTGTATGTAATATGTTTGAATTAGTGATAGTGCTAGCAGTAGATGCTGTTGTTGGATGATGAGAGGTAGGTGGAGGTGGTAGCTCAACATTAGGTGAAGGCGTTTTCATAGCAGTAGCCTCATAGCCATCCTCATCTATACTATAGGTTAAACGATTGAAGAAACCCTTACGTTTTATATTTAACGCTAGACTATGACCATGATGAGAATTTAGCTTGTATGTTAGGGAATTGTTAGCAGCTTCTAAGGGCTTAGAAGTATTTGTTACAAAATGGTTATCATTATAATAAACCTGATGATGATTATTATGGTTGTTGTTGTTATTATTGTTAATATGATTAGTTGGATTATTAAAACTAATACTTAAATTATTGTTATATGCAATAGAAGAGGGAGGAGAAATGTTAGTGACATTATTGGTAGATGAAGATGTTATTGTTGTGGTTGTTGTTGGTATGTTATGAGTGAAAGTTGTTGTTGCTGTTGAGTTGATATTAAACGATTTTACAAAGCTACTTTTGTTAGTAGTAGAAATAATATTGGTAGTGGTGTTGTTGTTGTTGGTGGTGGTAGTGTTTGTTGTAGTCATATTTTGATTACAAGTTGATAATGATGGTGCAGCAGCATTATTGCAAGCAACACGTAGCGTTAATGAAGAAGCTTTAGGGTTGTTGTTGTTGTTGGAGGAGGAGGACGAGGAGGAGTTGGAGGAATAGGGGGAATTTGTTAAAGGAGTTAGAGCAGTAGTTGTACTATTATTAATAGTAGTAGTAGTACTAGTAGTTGTACAATTAGCTGTAGAAGCATGCGTAGTTGTTGTTGAAGTTGTTACCTTATTACGTATGATGGCTGGAAATTTGTCACAGATCTTTTGCCATTCGGTTGGTAGCGCCCAGGAATGAGGACTTTTAGCATAGTACAATAAATGATCATATTGATGAACAATGCGTGCTATTGTAAATTTATATAATTTTAGTAATTAGTAATTGTATTTTTTTATACTTTTATATTTATTAGTTTATTTCTACTTACATGAATCGGTATTTGTATTGTTGACATTATTGCCTGGTTCACTTTTTTGACGCATTATAGCTGTACTTGCCGGGTTAGCTGCTGCCTCGGGCGTGGAATCTTTACGCGAGAAATGACTTCTACGTGAACGTGCTAATCCATTACTTTGAGATGCTGATTTAGCTAGAAATTTGAAAAAATAAAGAAATGTTAATATTAATATTAAGAGAGAAAGAATTCACAAAAAATTAGTTTTTTTAAGCATTTGAATTAAGTCGTACTGTTTTATTTATTAAAATGAAATTATTCTTTTAGGCCCGAGTTAGACTTTAGTCGAAATCTGGTTAACACTTTATTGCATTGTTTTTTATATGTATTATTGGCTTCAGTCTCGACCATAAACTGACTTTAGTCTGGGCTATAGACTGACAATAGACTGGAATATAGACAGGACTATAGTCTGGACTATAACCTGCCAATAGTCTGGACTAAAGACTATCTATAGTCTGGAATATAGACTGACTATAGTCTAGATTATGAACTACTTATAGTCTGGAATATACCCTGCCTATAGTCTAGACTTTAGACTGCCTATACTCTGGACTAAAGACTGCCTATATTCTGGACTACAGACTGCCCATAGTCTGGACTATAGACTGCCTGCAGTCTGGACTATAGACTGCCCATAGTCTGGACTATAGACTGCCCATAGTCTGGACTACAGACTGCCTATAATGTTGACTATAGACTGCCCATAGTCTGGTCTATCGACTGCCCATAGTCTGGTCTATCGACTGCCCATAGTCTGGTCTATCGACTGCCCATAGTCTGGTTTATCGACTGCCCATATTCTGGTCTATCGACTGCCCATAGTCTGGACTATAGACTGTCCATAGTCTGGACTATAGACTACCCATAGTCTGGACTATAGACAGCCCATAATCTGGACTATAGACTGCCCATAGTCTGGACTACAGACTGCCTATAATGTTGACTATAGACTGCCTATAGTCTGGACTATAGACTGCCTATATTCATTACTAGAAACTGTCTATTGTCTAGCTTATTGACTGCCTATAGTGTGGACCATAGACTGCATATAGTCTGGATTATAGAGTACATAAAGTCTCTACTATAGAGGGCCTATATTTAGTACTATAAACTGCCTATATTATGGACTATAGACTGTTTATAGTCGGGATTATACACTGCCTATATTCAGGGCTATAAACTGCATATAGTCTGGATTATAGAATGCCTATAGTCTGGCCTATAGACTGACTTTAGTCTGGACTATATTCAGCCTATTGTTTGGACTATAGACTGTCTATATATTCTATAATAATAATTTATTAACTTAATAATAAGCAACTTTTTAAACCATTAGCCAATTTGTTATAAAAAATAATTATGCTTAAATGTTGGTTAGGCAAGAAAATTATATGAACAATTTTTTTAAGTTTTATACACGAATGATTTGAATCTACCACTACATCAAGTAGACACACATCATTCATCACTCACACATACTCCTAGCTGAAACAAATTTAAATATAAAAAAATAATAAAAGTTTGTAAAAAAAAAACTGAAAATTAAAAAACAAAGATAAGAAAAATCTAACCAACTTACATAAATTATTGGAATCGGGAAAGAAAACGTCATCATCATTATCTTGATTATTGTTATTGTTGTTAACCGAAGAGATATAATTAAGACCAATGCCACTATCGGTAGCCAATGGTGAGGCAGCATGTAATGGTGTGCCCATAGCAAATTGTGGTGCCCCTGTCATAGGGGTAGTTGGTGTGGAGATGGGACTAGCATCAAATGCGGCACCAGCCTCTATAGAAGCTAAAAATTCAGCACTGCTAAAATGATCATCCAATACCAGTTTGGCTATCTATAAAAAAAAGAAATTAAAACAAAAACAAAACTATATTCCAGTATTTAAGTTATTAATTAACAATTCCTACTAACCCTCACTAGTTCACAACAATCACCGGTGATCTTAATTACATGTTGGCCAACATTACAAGTGAATTTGTATTCACCTAAAGAAGCATCATTTGTAGAATATGAATGCAATAACATTTGCGAATGAGGACGTATTGGTTTACCTGCAGCAGCAGCCGCAACAGCGGCATTAGCTACAGGTGTAGATGTATTCATTCCCTGCATATTTGCCATATGCTGCTGCTGTTGGTGTTGATGTTGCACCATCTGTTGGGAGGCTGCAGCGGCAGTCATGAAATTTTGAGCTGAATTAAAACTCAAACGATTGGATAGATTACTACTAGCACCGGGAGTTCGTGGCTGTACGGGTTCATCGGAATTGGAGGATGCTAATGAAGAACAAGAGCCGCCAGCATGACTGCTAACCATTGCCGGATCCAAACGTACCGGTGAGGCATTACGTCTTATGGTATCCTCAATCAAATGTTTAGCATAACTTTAAATATTTCAAATATATAAATAAATATATTACACACACACATATACAATTTGTAGCTATAAGAAAACCTACTTGATTTTGTCCTCGGCTGGACCAGTAATCTGTACCAGACGTTCTTTGGCACCGGGATTTACTTGAAAAAGTTGAAAAGTTTGTATTATTAACAATTTTACAATATTCATTTTTTGACACAAATTATCACTTTATGTTTATGAATAATTAATACATTCATATGTATGTATAAATGAAAGCATATTGAAATTAATAAATATTAAATAGAGAAATTGCGGCCAAAGTTTAAAATGAAAAGTGCAGTTAAGATGGGGTGAGTTTAAACACAAATGTATGATTTAAACTGTAGTCAGTTAAACTTATGAAAGAATTATGTTTATTATTAAAATTATGGTTAATACATGCTATGCTTAAGATTTTACACTACTTTTAGCTTGAGTTCCAATATAAAAATGAAAAACACATTCAAATTGCATTTCCAACCAATGAAATTAAAAAAAAATAAATAAATGAGAAAAAAAGGATTCATCTTTTAGAGTGATTAATGGCACCAACAAAAAATGGTAGTTAACAAATTATTAAAAAAAGGGTTATTTTTTTGTTTGTTTATTTGTGGTTACCTCTTTGGAAGGATATAATAGTTTCACTGAGTTCCTCTATCATATGGACGCGACGGCCTTTGATGCCCATTACTTACAAAATTTATAAAGACAGACAAGTTACAGAAAGGAGAGCATCGTGGGAGAAATAATAACAATAATAATAAATGTAAAGGTAAAAGATTTTGAACAAAAAAAAAAACACGTATTTTTTCAAAAGATTTTTAAGACTTCTAAACCAATACTAGTATTGTTTTTGTATATGTATATCTATGTGTTCACTTAGATCTTATTGTTGTCATTTTAAATACCTTTTCCTGAATCAGCATTACGTATAACCACCTCATCCTTACAATATGTTTTGCCGGGAATTTTTGTTGGTTTTGGAAATTTACCCGAATTACGTATAACTTCACCGGGACTCAATAGCAAATGTTGCTGATTAGCCGAGCCAACGGAAGCAATTGCTGCGGCAGCTGCTGCAGCAGCTGCATTTCCCCCCATGTTTATACCACCAAATGTAGGGGAGGTGCTTAAAAATGCTGTTTGTGTAGGATCAACATGATTTTGGACATCATTTAACTGTAATAATAAAAAACGATTTCTTGTTTATTAGTTGGGAAATTTTTAATATAATATAGATAGAAAGATAGATAGATGGATAGATAGATAGATAGATAGATAGATAGATAGATAGATAGATAGATAGATAGATAGATAGATAGATAGATAGATAGATAGATAGACTGTCTATAGTCTGGACTATAGACTGACTGTAGTCTGGACTACAGACTGGCTATAGTCTGGACTATAGACTGACTATAGTCTGGACTATAAACTGACTATAATCTGGACTATAGACTGACTATAATCTGGACTATAGACTGACTATAGTCTGGACTGTAGAATAACTATAGCCTGGATTATAGACTTACTATAGCCTGGACTATAGACTGACTATAGCTTGGACTATAGACTGACTATAGTCTGGACTATAGACTGACTATAGTCTGGACTATAGACTGACTATAATCTGGACTATAGACTGACTATAGTCTGGACTATAAAATTACTATAATCTGGACTATAGACTGACTATAATCTGGACTATAGACTGACTATAGTCTGGAATGTAGAATAACTATAGCCTGGACTATAATCTGGACTATAGACTGACTATAATCTGGACTATAGACTGACTATAGTCTGGACTGTAGAATAACTATATCCTGGATTATAGACTTATTATAGCCTGGACTATAGACTGACTATAGCTTGGACTATAGTCTGACTATAGTCTGGACTATAGACTGACTATAGTCTGGACTATAGACTGACTATAATCTGGACTATAGACTGACTAAAGTCTGGACTATAAACTTACTATAATCTGGACTATAGACTGACTATAATCTGGACTATAGACTGACTATAGTCTGGAATGTAGAATAACTATAGCCTGGACTATAGACTTACTATAGTCTGGATTGTAGACTGACTATAGTCTGTACTATAGACTGACTATAGTCTGGACTATAGACTGACTATATTCTGGACTATAGACTGACTATAGTCTGGACTATAGACTGACTATAGACTGACTATAATCTGGACTATAGACTAACTATAATCTGGACTATAGACTAACTATAATCTGGACTACAGACTGACTATAGTCTGGACTACAGACTGACTATAGTCTGGACTACAGACAAACTATAGTCAGGACTATAGACTGACTATAGTCTGGACTATAGACTGGCTATAGTCTGGACTATAGTCTGGACTATAGACTGACTATAGTCTGGATTATAGACTGACTATAGTCTGGATTATAGACTGACTATAGTCTGGATTATAGACTGACTAAAGTCTGGACTATAGACTGACTATAGTCTGGACTATAGACTGACTATAGTCTGGACTATAGACTGACTATAGTCTGGACTATAGACTGACTATAGTCTGGACTATAGACTAACTATAGTCTGGACTATAGACTGACTATAGTCTGGAGTATAGATTAACTATAGTCTGGACTATAGATTGACTATAGTCTGGACTATAGATTGACTATAGTTTGGCTATAGATTGACTTCAGTCTGGAATATTAACTGTTTGTAGTCTGGACTATATATATACCTACTAAAGTGTTGACTATGGACTGACTATAGTCTGGGCTATAGACTGAATTATAGTCTGGATTATAGACTATTGTTTGAAATATAGACTGAATTATAGGCTGGACTTTAGACTGACTATAGTCTGGACTGTAGACTGACTATAGTATCGACTATAGACTGTCTATAGTCTGGACTATAGACTGACTAAAGTCTGAAGTGTAGACTGACTATATTCTGGACTGTAGGCTGACTATAGTCTGGACTGTAGGCTGACTATAATCAGGACTGGAGACTGACTATAGTCTGGATTATAAGCTGACTATAGCCTATAATACTATGGACTGATTATAGTTTAGTCTGCATTATAGGCTGGCTATAGTCTGGACTATAGACTGTAATATAGACTGACTATAGTCTGTATTATAGGCTGGCTATAATCTGTACAATAGAGCTACTGCAGTATAAATCTAATTTCAACTAAAACTTAGCTTTTAAAAATTATCAAAATATTCATAATTTAGTTTTTTTTCTTAATTCAAATTCTACTTACTTCAGCGTTTGTAGCCTGTTTAGTTTTATAATACGAATTAATGCCACTATCTTCCCAACCTTTGGCACGTAACTCAATCAATTCGAGTAAATTGAGACGAGTCATTATATTCAAACGTTCGTCCTGCGAAGCATTACGAAATACAACAAAAGCTCGATCTAATGTATCTTTCGATACCGACTCCAATTGTGGTCCATGAATGCGTAAATTTTGCACTAAAGTGGCCATAGGTTCTGTATTATTAATACCCGATTGCAATGAGATTGCAACATTTTCGATCAATTGTATTAGTTCTTCAATAAGCATAAAATTATTTTTAAGTGAAGAACGTGATTGTGATTTAAGAGGTCTTGGAGCCTCAACATTCTTTACAGAGCGTCCAATGTGTGCCATGATGATGATGTCTTTGATTTCTTGTTGTTGTTTTTGTAGGTGTTGTTTATAGTTTTGTTATATTGTTGGGTTTTTTTTACAAAGAAAAATACTAAACGGGAGTGAGTAAAAGTTGAGAAAAATAATAATGATATGATTCGTTGTTGTGATGTCAAACTGATGACTGAAAACTTTGCTTAGTTTTTTTTTTTTTGGTTTTTGTGTTTTACTCAAACTGTTTTCGTAGCTTTGATATGAGTATCGATCGCTTTAAGTTTATAAAATCGAAGAAAATATACAGACAAAACTGTTTCTTTGGTTTATCGTTCGCACCTCCCCCTGCAAGTAAATTGTAAAAGGTAAAACAAAAAAAAATTAATGACACAATTTGCAAAAAAAATCAATTTTTGTTATGTTTGTTAGTTCAATTGAAGAAGGTATGTTTGTTATTATCACCACCTACTTGTTGTCTATAGTTATTTTTATTGTTTAAGCCCCCTTTTTTAGGACAAACATTTAATTCTCTTTTACTGTCGATTCTCTTCTTTATTGAGTTTCCTAGGTAATATATTTGATTTTGTTTCTATAAAATTAGTGATTTTTTTCTCCAATTTTTTTGCGTTTTATTTTTAGCAAAATATTTTTTGTTTTTAACCATTAAAAAAAAACTTATTCTAATAAATATCTTTATTATGATAAGAAAAATGAAAAATTACTTTAAATTGAATTTAAGTTATGGGTCAAATAAAGCAACACTTTATTATCTGCTAAACGCTAATGAACGAACAGTTTTCCAACTAATGAATACTTTTGAATATCTAAACAAAATTTTGTTTTTTTTTTTTAATTTGTTTACTTCGTATAACATCTTCTTATCATTTTACACTATTGCCAAATGATAAGAGTGAGTTTATCATTATGTCCACATTTTAGAAAAACTTTGTAACTTTTTATGAGTTAAAACTAGAAACAACAAAAAAACTATTCATACATATCTAATTTATCTAATTTATTTGACATAGACATGTATCCTTAAAGTATAGTGTTTAGTATTGGTTAACTTTTGGCAATAGAAATGAAAAGAAAATAGATTGTTTTATTACAAAAATTTCAAAATTTTCAAAACAAATATTGCATCCTGGAATGTACATGATGGCACTGACTATACAGTCAATAGTCTGGTTTATAGACTTTTCGAAAGTTTTGACCGTAAATTACTGGTATGTCATGGACTATAGACTTACTGACTATAGTTTCTAATAATAGTCTGAATTATAGATTGATTATCGGTTAAGAAGCTAACTATAGTTTTGACTACAGATTTACAGTAGTCTTACTATTGTCTGACTATAAACTGAATTTAATCTGTACTTCTAGCTGACTATAATCTGGACTATAGACTGACTATAGACAGAATACTCTTTGGACTATAGTCTGTACTATAGACTGAAAATAGTTTGGACTTAAAACTATAGATTGACTTTAGATTGATAACATTCTTCACTAAAGATTACTGATTAT
The DNA here is from genome assembly GCF_022045245.1 of Lucilia cuprina. Classification (NCBI taxonomy): domain Eukaryota; kingdom Metazoa; phylum Arthropoda; class Insecta; order Diptera; family Calliphoridae; genus Lucilia; species Lucilia cuprina. Next base: position 14,862,954 of record NC_060950.1, read on the forward strand.
ATTGTAATGTAATTGGACTGAATCTGACTAGATATTATCTGCATTATAGACTGACTAACTTCTGAACTATTCTCACTATTTTCTCAACTGTAGCCTGTTGTTGTAACAGGTTGGCTGTAACTGTATGTTCTTCCCTGGGGAAAAAAACTTCCGCTTGATACAACAGTTGCTGAGTTGACAATCTTTGTCCGATTGAGAATTGGTTCGTTCCGGAGCGGAGATCCAATTGTCGTGTGAACGAACTGTAATGTCTGTATCATAAACAAATGAATTATAGATTGATTATCGGTCAAGAAGCTAACTGTAGTTTTGACAACATATTTACTGTAGTCTTACTATTGTCTGACTATAAACTTAATTTAGTCTGTACTTCTAGCTGACTATAATCTGGATTATAGACTGACTATAGACGGAATACTCTCTGGACTATAGTCTGTACTATAGACTAACAACAGTTTGGACTTTAAGACTTTAGATTGATTAGATTCTTCACTAAAGATTATTGGACTATTAACTGATTATAGTGTAATGTAATTGGACTGAATCTGGATTAAAGACTGACTAACTTCTGAACTATTCTCACTATTTTCTCAACAATAGTCTGTTGTTGTTATTGTAACAGGTTGGCTGTAACTGAATGTTTTTCTCTGGGAAAAAACTTCCAATTGATACAACTGTTGCTGAATTGACAATCTTTGTCCGATTGAGAATCGGTTCGTTCCGGAGCGGAGATCCAATTGTCGTGTGAACGAACTATACTGTCTGTATCATAACCTGCTATAGTCTAAACTATAAACTGACTAGAATCTCAATTTTCAATACAGATTATAGATGATAGTTGAACTATAGACTAACTATTCTTAGGGCGAGTTTTTCTGTTAGAGATAATCTTCATTGTTTGATTAAACCTAGTTTAATATATGTTTAGTGTGTTTTCAGTAGTCAGTAAAGTTACATAGGGCGGGTTTTTCAGATAAAGATAATTTTCATTCTTTGGTTAAACCTTGTTTAATATATGTTTTGTGTTTTTCAGTAAACAGTAAAGTTACTTAGTGCGGGTTTCTTACTACTCAGTTAAACTAGGCTTAACTTGCTGTTAGATTAAACTCGGAACAAATTTAGGCGGACTTTAACCGATGATTGTGTTTTTCAGTTTTAGATTTAAGCGCAGTTAACATTGTTAGTATTGCCAACTTTTCACTCAAAAACATAAACAATGAACAGCTGTTTTTTGCAAACAATACATTTGTAAAATGGAAAATTTTGGAAAAATGTTAAATAAACATTAAAAACAATTATTAATTAAACAAAACAAATCAGAAAATTGTAATTTACTTAAAATATTATGTTTTTGTTCTTCCGAAATCATTGTTTTGTTGTTTTTGTTAATTGTGTTTTCTCACTTATAACTTGAGTTTAATTGGCCAATTACACTCAGTTAAACTAAGATAATAAGGGCGAGTTTTTCTGATAAAGATAATCTTCATTCATTCCCTTTGACTCAAACACAAAATCTTAAAAAGAAAGAACACGACAATAGTATAGGATGAACTAGTTTGTTTGCTTTTATTATTTAAATATTTGGCAGTTTATCCTTCGTATTTTTACTAGTATAATAGTTTCGATTCGTATTCGAAAGAAATTTCAAATTTTTTCCAGATCAACTAAATAAGAGATGATACATTCGTTAATACTGAATCATAAATAAACAAAAGATAAATGTTTACAAAATATTCCTAAGTAGAATTATGATGTTGTTGATGAGATACAGAGCGGAGATGGGCGGGCAAAACGCCAAATTAAAGAGAAGAAATTATTGCGCACTTTTTTCTGCTTTAATTTATTTTCGTTTTTGTTTTGCTCAATAAGTATCGAAAAAAAAAATAAAACAAAACTTTTGCAATAGAATAAAAAAGAACTTAAAGCAAATCAAATAAAGTATTTTATGAACTTTATAAAGTTAACTTTTGATCGTGTCAATGAAAAAAAAAGAAATGTCACATTTTATGAAAAATAAAAAAGAAATACCTATACTGGAATATGTGGTATATATGTATAAGGAAAATACGATTAATTAGTATGACTACATGATATCAAATAGCGTGATAATAAAATTTTAAGATTATGTTCTATAAACAAAATAGAAGTCTACGGTAATCGTTATTGGTCGCATAAAAATAGTAAATTATCTTTATGTGAAAAACTTTTCTTTAATATTTTTCCAAAATTTTTCATTTTACAAAAGTAATATTTGCAAAAAAAAAAAAAAACAGCTGTTCATTGTTTATGTTTTTGAATAAAGAGTTGGCAATACTAACAAAGTTAACTAAACTTAAATCCATAACTGAAAACACAAACATCGGTTAAAGATCGCCTAAAGTTATTCCGAGTTTAATCTAACAGAAAGTTAAGCCTAGTTTAACTGTGCAGTAAGAAACCCGCCCTAAAACAGCTTCGAGGAAATAGCTCTAATCGAATTAAAAACTAGAGACTAGATTGCCTTTTAACCGATAGACTGTTTAATAGGAAAACTTTTCACCGACGAATCAAAGATTGATACCGGCATGGGTACCTGTGTATATATCACTGATACCAATACAAAAAGTACCTTCGGACCCTCTAAAGTATCATAAGGTTTTTGTTGTAACCGGTTGGCTGTTCATCCCTGGGGAAAAAACTTCTGGCTGATAAAGCTGCTTCTGAGTTGAAAATCTTTGGCCGATTGAGAATCGGGTTATTCCCGAGCGGAGATCCAATTGTCGTGGGAACGGTATCAAAAGGTCGTTTGTGGGTTTGGGGTTTTGTATGGGGGCTAGGGTCAAATAAGGGCCGATCCTTACGAAAATCTGCCGTGTCATTTATACTTATATAAAAGTTATTTGTGCCAATTTTTAGAGATATAGCAGAATATTTGACTTAATTATGGCATAAAAAGTTCAAATAGGGAGGTACGGTTGTATGGGGGCTAGGTGAAATAATGGACCGATTTCAACCATTTTCAATAGGCTTCGTCCCTGTGCCAAAAAACATGCTTGGTCTAAATTTCATCAAATTATCTTGAAAATTGCGGCCTGTACCTTGCGCACAAGGTTTACATGGACAGCCAGTCGGACAAACGGACATGTCTTAATCGACTCAGTATATTATAACTTAAATTTTTATGTAAAACAAATATTCTAGTTTTCAAAGGAGTTTTAGTAAAGTATACTTTCAGGAGTTATTCTATATTTAGATCTATACTAATAAAATACATAACTACTTCAAGTTGGTCTAATAAAAAATCTTCTTAATTTCAAAACTATTTGAAGATTCCAATAAGCTACTTTCTCTGTCCGTTGGTCTAATTAGAAGTAATTTTGAAAAAAAAAAACATTTTGAGATACTAATTGAACAACAGTACTTCCACTATTTTTTTTCTCTTCTCAAGGGAAGTACAATACAAACGATGACGTCAATTTTTTTGTGGCAAATATTCATAACTTTTTTAATAAAATAAAACATAAAATCACACAATTGATAAATAAACCCTTTCTACGGACCTGACCATACCCAATAACATTTTTAATGCTAACATTACAATTTAAGCGCAATTTTTTTTTTTGTAAAAAAAATCATATCCAAGGTAGATTAATAAGGTAGCCTCGTCGGCACTGCTGATTGTCAGCTGTTTCAATCCCAACTGTCAAAACTCTTATTTGTTTACATTAATTTGCGCGCCTTTTGTAAAATATATTTTGTGATTTACCAATTAGAGAACTTGAAAATATTTTAAAATGAGAATTTGCTATTTGTGTAAAACTAAATATCCCAAGGGAAGCGGAATTTTGTTCTGTGTACCCAGGGATGAACATACTCGTGGAAAGTGGGGCGAAATTTGTGGAAAAATTTTCACAGCAAACGCCCGGATTTGCGATAAACATTTCTTGTCATCCAGCATTATAAATGTTGGTGGCAGAAATAGTTTATTGCCAAATGCGGAACCAGTGTACATTAATGTACATTGTTCTGAACCATTTATGGGACAATGGTAAGTATAGATCAAAAGGGAGCAATATAGAACACCAGACGGTTAAACAATTGGTAGCAGCCGGCATACTGGTGTTATGTATGAGACCTTTATACATTATATACATACATATGGAAAGAAATATTTATTGGTATATTCAATATTTTTAGTGTTTCAACTTCTATGGAGATTGAAGATGTCAATCCTTCACATGGAGATATTTCTATTGAAGGGTAAGTTCGGAACAAATCAGTTTGTTAAATAATTATTATCACCTAAATTAATTGGAAATATTTCCATTAAAATAGCTAAAATTACTTAAATTCTTATTGGACAGTAAAGGGCTAAATAGACTACTCAATCGGTTAGGCAAATATATCAATATTTTAAGTTTGTGTAACAGAGTTTGTACCAGTGTTAGAAAAACTACCAAGTTTTTTATTATTGCTTTAACTACTGCTCCAAACAATTGTCTGAAGCTGTAGCAGTAGCATTTGTTTTGTAGTCATAAGTTTTTAAAACTATTGCTACTTATAAAAAGTAAATCTCGAAATATGTATAGCATTAGAAATAGTTATAAAACATAAACTACAAATGGAGTGGTAGCTTAAAAATAGAAATAATTTTATTGCTATATTTGATAAGTAGCAATTGAACCACGAAATTAAACATTGGTCCTGAAAAAATGCGAATTTATAAAAAGGGACTTTTCCATTGTCAACTGGTATTTCTTCAATTTTAGAAAGATGAAATTAACCACAAAAAGTCCTGAATAAATGAGAATCTATCAATGGGCACTTTTTCATTATTCAACTGGTGCCTTTAGAGTTCCCTTTAATAATAAACATAGAAACCGAGTGAATGGAAATCCATAATATTGAATACTGAGAAAATGAAAATTAAAAAAAGCAAATTTTTTGTTTTCAAGTGGTAATCTTTGAGTATTCTATCCCAGCAAAAAAAAGAGGTGCAAAAAAAGTAGTAAATGCATCGGTTCAACTGATAATGAACTGGTTCATTTTTAGGTGAAACATGCATGATTATAACATTAGCGTGTCATTGACGAGCATGAGTTCGGATTTGGAAATATAGTTCGTCATTAAAATGAGTGCTTACAACCAATGAACATTCGGTGATTCTGATTTTCATTGGTGCACTATATTTATTTTAAAATGCATTATTAAAGGTATTATGGAGAATTTATTATTAATATTTTAATTAATTGTTTCTGTAATGTTGTATTTGTTGTAGCGACGAGGCTACCTTATTAAGTGTACACTGATCATATCAATGCAACTTCATTCTCTCTCTTTAGACATTCACTAATAAGATCACTATACTTTCCTCTCAGTGTAAGTGTTCACATTGTGATGTACATGTATATTTGTATTTTCTCTATTTCTTATACGAAATACGAAAATTCATTCAAATTAAAAACGGGACATTCTAATTGGGCGTCTTCTTTTTTAGATTATTATTTATTCATTTTTGTAATTATTACACTATGCGATTTAGCCTCGTCATATGTGTGTATTAACAAAACAAAAAAATCCAACCTAATGAAGAAGGAAGAGGAGTGTGTGTGTTTGTGTGTGAAGCAACGCAACAAATATTGTATTTGCCTCGCCCTCCACACTTGCCGCCCTTCCAAAAATTGAATCATTTTGTCGAGAATAGCAACAAAACAACCATACACGACAACGACTGACTGCGATGAATACAGAGTTCAGTCAGCTGCGCTATGTCAGCACCACAGTCAGCACAGCTATTAACCAAAAAAAAATTTTCACAAACGCACATTCAATCTATAATTTCAATCACTTTTCCAGGCGTAAATTTCATGAAATTTCTTGAAATTTTTATATTTTATAGATTCAACTCACTGTTGTTATGATTTTGATGAGTTTTTAAACATTTTTTCAAAGAACTTACCAAAAATTTAACAAAATTAACTTTTCACTTACGAAGAAAATCTAATCGACACAGACACAAAGTATACTTTGTGATGACAGTTGAGTAATTTCAATTGTTCCTCTTCTTCTTTTACGTTCGTACAGAACGTCATTTATGGAAATGGTGATGCCAGAAGATTAAAAAAACCGCTATTTCAAAAAGCGTTTAATTATTATGATGTATTTTATTTATTTGTTTATGTATTGAAGATGAAAATGTATTTTTTCTTTATGTAACATTTCAGTATGTTGTGTTAATGTTTGTTAAGTGTTACTTTTCTCTGCATATTTTAAGGCATATTAAAAATGTATTGAATAATTAATTGACCTAAAAATCTTTACCGTTAGTTGGTTTCTTCATAAAAATATTTTACCCATCCGTTACAGCTATGCAATGGGGAAAATTTCAATAACTTGGCACTATATTTTTGTAATTATAACAGGTTTAGTATAAATATTTTTTTGAATAAAATATTTAGTAAATTACTTAAAGTAATCTAAATTGAATATTGTTTAATTTTCGATATTATATCGACAAAATAGTTGATTTCGAGCTTTTTTCGAAAAAAGTTATTTACATATTAATTTATACACCCATCCCTGGGTTTTTAATTGACAACTGCAGCCAACTTCATTGTATTTTGTTTTCTTTTTACAACTGTGTATATTATACACATATAGAAAAAAATATAAGAATTATTTCAATAAATTTCAATTAATAATTAATAAAAATGTCCAGCGATTCTAACCAGGAAAATAATCAGCGAAACAATGAAGCTGGCGACAAGGAACAGACCGTTAGCGATAAAAAACCTTTGTCATTTAAAGACTGGAAAAGTTTAAAGGAAAGCCAGAATAAACCTCAAGAAAAAACACAAAATGCAAAAAGTAAAAATGTTAATAAAACTAATAACAATAATATTAGCAAAGATAATAGAAATAGTGATCGAAATGTCTTTAATAATAGCGCAAGAAATTTCAATGGTCAGGGAGTTGGAAATTTCTTTAACACTAATCAACGTCTGCCCGGTATTATGCCACCAAATAATTTTTTTGGCATGAATAATTTCAACAACAATCGTATGAATAATAACAATTTTAATGATAATTTTGGTATAAGTGGTAATAATAATAATAATAATTGTTTTGGAATCTCCAATAATGGTTTTAATAATAACAATGGATTTGGTTTTAATAACTATAATGGACCCAACTTGAAAAATAACAACAACTCTAACTTTAATAGTCCCAACACTCTTGGTGGTAATAATAAGTTACTTAACAGTCCTAATAGATTAAATGGACCCAACGTTGATTTACCAGACAATTTTTTCGCCTCCGATGGCATTTATCGTCAAAGGGATATGATGCAAAAACCTTTGCCACCCAGTCATAATCCCTTTAAAAATGAACAGAAAGCCAATGAATTATTAAAAGAATTCGATCGTAGTCGTTACACTAAAGATGATAAAAAGAAGAAAAAATCCAAAAAATCAGCTGGAGATAATAAAAAATCCGATAAAACCAAAAATAATGGGCAAGGATCTAATGTAGTTGTAAATAATGAACCTAAAGTATATATAGCCAATCCTAAGGCAAAACAAGATGGCAAACCATTTATACCTAAACCAAAAATACCCGAAGAGAATCTTGAAATTAGTAAAGAGGAGAAAAAACAACAATGGAAAGAATATAGAGAGGCTATGAAACCTTTTAAAAATCGTGAATTTTACAATGCCAAACGTGTGGTACAGCGTCTGGGTAAAATACCGGTGGCGGAGTTGGAGGAAAGACAATTATTACGTTTAGCCAATGCTCGAGAGATTATGGCAAATCATAAAAAACATTTAACTGAAAAATACGGCAATTATGTTAAAGCTGATGATAGTTCCAATGAAATGGGCGAACTATATGTTTTGAAGAAAAATCCTTCCCGAGATATGTACTTTAAACCACCCGTGCAAAATACAGGCAATTTTGGCGACCACGAAGCGGGTAGAAAAATTTTGGGTGGTTATGGTGGTTTTAAGGGTTTCGTTTCGGGTGGTATGCTAGAGCGTCCGACGACAACATTTAGCATGGATTAAATATTATAAGAAAGTAATTATTAAATCAACTTGCAAGAGAAAGGGGAGGCATAAAGAACAATGTCATAATGTCTATGGATATAAAATGCGAAATTTGCACCAATACAACGACAGTATCCTATCAGGTTAAGGTGTGCCTTTTGAAATAAGGCTAATTAGGATACTTGGAATTGATAATTTTTTTTTTGGATTTTGTATTTGTTATTTTGGAGAATAAATCACAATAACAAAATTCAGATTGTTTTCCATTTTTTTCAAATTCCCTCATGGTGCAATGTCGAGCACTATTCTTAATGTTATCAAATAGTTAATAACAAGAAGGTCTTCAATTCTGCGGCAATTTTCCTTGGACGGATGACAATGAACTTCATGACACTCCAATCAATTTTAATCGTATTAAAAACAAAATATTTTTCATTAGAACCAATAAAATGTATAATTTAAGAGAAACAAATTTTTGACTATCTTTAATTTTAATCTTTAACATTTTTTTTACAAAAATTTAACAAAAACTTTAATGCTTTCTAGCAGCCTCTTTTTGGACCGACGTCTCTCCCAAAATTTCACGACGTTTCTGTTTACCTCTTAAAATTGCTGCCTTAAAAAGGTCACAATATAGTTCCACGGCTGCAGGTGAATCATCATTACCAGGTACTGGATAGGTTATTAAATTTGGATTACAATTCGAATCTACTATGCCCACCGTGGGTATGGCCATTTTGGCGGCATCTCTCACGGCCATATGTTGATTTAAAACATTATTTTGTGTGTTAAGAAAAATGCACAAATCTGGTAAACGCGTTACAGCTCCAAATTGCACATTGGCATTTGTAAATATACCACCACGCCAGAATCTTGTATGCGAAAATTCACCCGCTTCCATGGCTTTCTTCTCAACCAAATGAGCATTTAAGGCATTACGATTGAAGAAGCAAATAATACCATCTCTAAAGGCAATATGAGCAGTAATATTCAAGGCATCACGCAAATGAGCGGCTGTTTTATCTAAGTCGAAAATTAAATGACCCAAACGACTGCCATAGATATAGGGACGCATGCGATCATCTAAGGAACCCTCCTTGTGGCCATAATGTACACGGGCATTGAACAGATCGCGTACTGTGAATAAATTGTGAACCTGAAAGTAGTCGGGATGTTTCAATATACGTTGTTCAATCGCCGCAATATCTTCAATTTCAGGTTGTGTTGTTTCGCTGGCTACAGCAGCGGTGGCCGTTGATTGTGCACGTAGTTGGTGTAACACTGGTAATCTACAAACTTTTAAGGGATATTAGCTGAGTTACTAAGATTAAATTCTAGTTTAATTAATAATTTACCATTTCTTAGTGATTGTGTTAACATTTTCATTAATTTTTATTTCACTTTTTACACAATTTTATCACCAGTCGGAGGAATTATTCAATTGACATTTTAAATGTTGCCACATGTATTTACAAAAAGGAATGTAAAGTTGTCAAAACATTTGTTAATGAATTGAGAACGTGTTTACCCCATGTCTATATTAGACAAATATTTCTTACGATACTTGACAAAACGTCGACTGAAAAATTGTCAGTTTTTTGTTTATTGGCATGCATAGGGGTTACAAAATGCCGATTTTATCACGACAACCCACAGATAATTTTATTGAAATAATGCTATATTTAATAAAAACGATTAAAATTAAATGCAAATTTTGTAAATAAACACTAATTTCACTAAAACTTATGTTTAAAATGAATTTTAATAGCACAAAAACAAAATTATACACAAATTTTACGGTAAAATAACGTTTATTATCAAGACAACGTTGTCTAAACAATTGTTTAGACAACACTGTTATAACGAGGTTATAACGCTAATAAATGCCGTCTGTACCTGCTAATTTGTTATCATGATAACAATTTGACGTTTAGCATAATTAATATTTGTCTAATATAGACACGGGGTTAGTAATAATAAGATATAACGGCAAATATAACGAATTTCCGATTTTCGACTTTCCGACTTTTTTCGACTATTTTGACTTTTTCCGACTTTTTTCGATTTTTCGACTTATATTTCCAAAGTCGAGTTTTCGACTTTTTTCACAGGCGATAGTCGAGTTATCGACTTTTCGACAAAAAGTCGATTGTTCGAAAGTCGATTTATAGAACCCTACTCCTAATCTAAAATTAGAGTTCTATAAATCGACTTTCAAATAATCGAACAATCCACTTTTTGTCGAAAAAGGTCAAAAAGTCGAAATCGACTATTTTGTTCCAAAAAAATCGATAACTCGACTATCGTCTGTGAAAAAAGTCGAAAAGTCGAAAAAAGTCAAAAAGTCAAAAAGTCGAAAATTCGGAAAATGGTCGAAAAAAGCCGAAAAGTCGAAAAATAGTCGGGAAAAGTCGGAAAAGGTCGAAAAAAGTCGATTATTTATAAAATACATATAGTCGAAAAATCGACTTTTCATATAATGAAAAAAGTCAAAACGTCGACTTTTAACTAAACGCAAAAAGTCGACTTTTAACTAAATACAAAAAGTCGACTTTTCGTTTTAACTGTAGAACCCTATCTACAATTTAACTAAAACAGAAGTAAATTAATACACTTTAGCGATTTTTCTTCGCTTAACATACCTCTGGCATCTTTAAATATGACAACTCTGTTCTAACACGAACAGCTGAGTTATGATAATGCTGCCATGTAGTTAAAAGGATTTTTGACACAATTTCTACTAAATTACAAACAAAAAAAGATTTTCATTTTTATTTTTGTGTCATTTAGAATAAAATTTATTAAATTGTTGCATTAAAACAAAGCAAATTTGAAACAAACAAATTATGATTAGACTAGATTAAACAAATTTAATAAATTTTTGAAAAAAAACAAACTGGGCAGAAGGAAAAAGGTGAAAATATCATGGCCAGCAGCAATCATTTTGAGACACCCACAATTGCATCGAATTCATCATCGAACGCGGAGTTTTATGATGCAGAAAGTAATGATGATAGTGATACATGTTGTGTTTTCAAGAGCTTAGCCGAAATAGAAGTGACGCGAATAACTAAAGAGGGAAAGTTTACAGAAGAATTCTGCTGTGCTAAATGCGGACGAAGTGTACAGGAACTTATAGACAGGGAAAAGTTGAAACAAGAAGGTTAGTTGATCACATAAAAGTTAAAAATTATAACATATTAATTGAATTATTCCTTGTACAGAACTTAAAACAAATGCTTTAGATAAAATGCAAACACTAGCTGAAGTCGAACCTTTGGAAAAACAAGAACTACATACAAACAACACTAGCAATGATTCACGAGCTTTAGAATCGATTTCCGAAAGCGATTCCTTTACCACACCGGAACTTTCAAAAGACTCGGTTTTAGAGGTATCACCGGAACAAAACATAAAAAATGATACCAATAACGCTTTAACAAACACAAATTCCTTGAGTAGTGCCGATAGTGCTCTAATACAGGATCCCATATGGCGTGGCCATAAAAAACATATTTTCATATTGAGTGAGGCTGGTAAACCCATTTACTCTCTACATGGTAGCGAAGATAAATTGGCAATACTATTTGGTATTATACAGGCTCTAGTGAGTTTTGTGGAAAATACTCAAGATGTTTTAACGTCCATACATGCCCGTGGCATACAGTTTGTGTTTATGATTAAAAGCCATTTAATATTTGTTGCCGCCTCAAGGACAAATATGAGTGTTGCGCAATTGCAAATGCAATTAAAGTGAGTATAGATTTTAGATTAATTTAGCTTATATATTCCTATTCTTATTAAAAAATGCAGTGTTTAGCCGAACATCTGAATAACACGTTGCTTAAAAGCATTATTTGAAAAAAAAGAAAAACAAATCAATTATATACTAAATAGTTTAAGGGAAGAAAATATAATTTAGCTGTGATAATAAGCTATTCAGCTACACGTTTTTGTATAAAAGTGGTAAAACAGAAATAAGTTTATCATAATTATCCCTTTAGAAAGATATTCAGCTAACAATTTCTTAATTCAGCTAACAAAATTACTTAAATATATAATTAAGTATTGCTTTAACTTCAAAAAAAAAAAAACTCAATTCAGCTAAGGTATTTTGCTATTCAGCAAAGAAGTTTTTTTTGTTAAACAAATATTTAAAAGTTAATGTTAAGAAAACATAATTCAGCTATAATAAAAAGCTATTCAGCTAAACGTTTTTGTATAAAACTTTTAAAAGCACGGAAGTTTAATATAGTAATTACATTTTAATGCTATTCAGCTAATAATTTTATAATTCAGCAAACTTAATTGCTTCAAAATATATTGAAATATTCTTTCAGCTTCAAAAAAATCTATTCAGCTAAGGTATTTTGCAATTCAAACAAACAGAAGTTTATTATAATTATTGCTTTAGAAAGGTATTTGGCTTATAATTTAGTAATCCAGTAAACTTTATTTCTTGTAAATATATCTAAATATCGTTTTAATTTCAAACAAGTGAGAGTTCTATATTCGTCTGTGCCGAATCTTATATACCCTTCACCATGGTCACGATCGGTATCAAAAACTCCTCTTTCCCATCATTTACTTCGGGCGCAACATGCTTAATTTCATGTTTCTAGATTCAATATTGTAAAAAATTCAAAAAGTACCTTTTGCAGAACGAAAAAGTACCAAAAAGTCCATTTTTTCCGGTTATCACCTAATTCCGACTCTACATACTTAATTTCATGTTTCTATGTTCATATCAGATTTACCGCAGTGGATTGACCGGTCAAAGGCAATGTACAAAAATTGCCAACTGAGTTCTTAATTGAATGATAAAGGGGCGATGGTACTAACAAAGTTAACTGACCTTAAATCCACAACTGAAAAACACAATCATCGGTTAAAGACCGCCTAAATTTGTTCTGAGTTTAATCTAACAGCAAGTTAAGCCTAGTTTAGCTGAGCAGTAAGAAACCCTCCCTTAGGGCGAGTTCTTCTGATAAATCTTCATTCTTTGGTTATATCTGCTTTAATATATGTTTCGTGTTTTTCAGTTATCAGTAAAGTTACTTATTATCTTAGTTTAACTGTGTGTAATTGGCCAATTAAACTCAAGTTATAAGTGAGAAAACACAATTAACAAAAATAATAAAACAATGATTTCGGAAGAACAAAATCATAATATTTTAAGTAAATTGCAATTTTCTGATTTGTTTTGTTTCATTAATTATTATTTTAAATGTTTATTTAACATTTTTCCAAAATTTTCCATTTTACAAAAGTATTGTTTGCAAAAAACAGCTGTTCTTTGTTTATGTTTTTGAGTGAAAAGTTGGCAATACTAACAAAGTTAACTGAGCTTAAATCTAAAACTGAAAAATACAAACATCGGTTAAAGTCCGTCTAAATTTGTTCCGAGTTTAATCTAACAGCAAGTTAAGCCTAGTTTAACTGATGTGTAAGAAACCCGCCCTAAATATTAAAATGTTATTGTTTAGAAGCTTTTCAAATGTTTATTTAACATTTTTCCAAAATTTTTAGTTTCTAAGAAAGTATTATTTGCAATAAACAGTTGTTCATTGTTTATGTTTTTGAGTGAAAAGTTGGCAATACTAACAAACTTAACTGAACTTAAATCCATAACTGAAAAACACAATCATCGGTTAAAGACCGCCTAAAATTGTTTCCAGTTTAATCTAACAGCAAGTTAAGCCTAGTTTAACTGAGTAGTAAGAAATCCGCCCTTAATAATTAAAATAAAATGAATTTTTTTTAAGTTGAAATTGTAAAATAACAGAAATTTAAAACAAAAATTTCCTAATTCCAATTTTTCAGCGATGTTCACAATCAAATTCTATCTACGCTTACATTCACCCAATTAACGAAAATTTTCCAACATCGTAAAAATTTCGATTTACGCCGTCTACTAGAGGGTAGCGAACGTTTAATAAATAATCTGTTGTTGAACGACAGTAGCAATAAAAAAGTAACAAATAATGTGTTTACATTTCTAACCAATTCAATAAGATGTCTACCCATGCAGCCGTCGATACGTTCCAGTATAGTGAGTGCTATAAAGGATAATTGTGGTAAAATTAAGAATTTAGTATTTGCCATATTAATAGCAAAGAATCGTTTAATATGTTTGGTACGCATGAAAAAGTATTCAATACATCAATCGGATTTAAGGTAAGTGTGATAGTTGAAATATTTAAACAAAATTTATATTTTTTCTAATTTGTAATATTTAACGCTTTCAGATTAATTTTTAATTTAATCGATAGTACGGAATCATTTAAAACCTCTGAAAATTGGACACCTATTTGTTTGCCCAAATTCGATATGAATGGTTATTTGCATGCTCATGTTTCGTATCTAGATGATGAATGTCCAGCCTGTTTACTATTGCTCACTGTCGATCGTGATGATTTCTTTACCCTATCGAGTGCTAAGAAATCCATTACAGAAAAAATGAAACGTTCTCAATGTTTGGAAAATATCAACGAATCGGTGCAGCATATAACAAATCTTAAATATCAATTAAATGCTCAAAATATTGGCATTCCTGAATTGAGGCATTTCATTTATAAACCTAAATCAACTGCTCAAGTACTATGTTCAGAATTAGTACCACCCTATACATCGCTGATGGAATTTGAACGTTTAGAGGGTATTTACTGTGATCTAATGGAAAGAGTACATCATACAGCGAGACCTTTGAAATTAATATTTGAAGCAAAAAGTAGTGAAGTTATATTGGCCTGGTCCACGGCTACCTATGAACTTTATGCCATTTTTGAACCTTTAACAAAGAAAAGTACTGTCATTAAAAATGTTGATAAATTAATTAAATGGATTGATAAGGAATATGATACCTATTTTATACGTACTCATCCAACATTTTGATGATGATGTTTGAAATTTGAAATATATACATACAACAACAACAAGAAAAGCAATTTCAACAACTTTAAGTATTCTTCAATGTTAACAATTAAACACAATTAAATCTACTCAGCTAATAAAATCGATTTGCTGCTGTGTGATCCTTGCACTATGGAATTGTGTACAAAAAAAAAAAACAACAAAGTGAGTGTCGTCCCTGAGTGTATGCAAAAAATTGTGTATTTTAAATAAAATGTATATAATTATTAAAATGTTATAATTTCTTACATATTGTTAATAGATTTCAAGAAATCAAAAACAAAAAAGAATTATTCAAGAAACCACAAGTTTAAACTTTGAGAGTTTTTAATAGCAAAAGAACGAGCATGTTTGCAGATAAAACAGGTAATTAATTGTTGCTACTAAACTAATAAATGTAGATAGATTTTGTCTTATACGAATTTTAGTAATTTATAATCATTTATCTATAAGCCAAATGGTTAAATTAGGGCGGATTTTTCTGATAAAGATAATCTTCATTCTTTGGTTTAACCTGGTTTAATATATTTCTTTTCAGTAATGGGTAAATCTACATGGGACAGGTTTTACATTCTTTGTTTAAATCTAGTTTAATATATGTTTTGTGTTTTTCAGTAAGCAGTTACGTTACTTATTATATTAGTTTAACTGAGTGTTATTGGCCAATTAAACTTAAGTTATAGGTAAAAAAAAACACAATTTACAAAAACAATAAAAAATCATTTCGAAAGAACAACAACTTAATATTTTAAGTAAATTTAAATTTTCTGATTGGTTTTCTCAAAAGTTTTCCAAAATTTTGTATTTTACAAAAGTATTATTTGCAAAAAAAAAAAAAACGGCTGTTCATTGTTTATGTTTTTGAGTGAAAAGTTGGCAATACTAACAAAGTTAACTGAACTTTAATCCATAACTGAAAAACACAATCATCGGTTAAAGTCCTCCTAAATTTGTTACGAGTTTAATATTAGTTAAGCCTAGTTTAACTGAGTAGTAAGAAACCCGCCTTTATTATCTTAGTTTAACTGAGTTATTGGCCAGTTATAAGAATCAACAAAAACAGCTGTTCATTATTTATGTTTTTGACTGAAAAGTTGGCAATACTAACAAAGATAACTAATCTTAAAACTATAACTGAAAAACTCAATCATCATTTCAAGTTCATCTACTGAGTAGTAAGAAACCCGCCCTTAGTGTATATTGATATTTTGCCAAGAGCCGAAAATTCTTCGTATCTAGTTAGTTCTGTAGCGTCTATTCTAATAAAACTTCTAAAAGTTGATCTTTCAAGCCAAACATCGGATGGTTCAACATACGATGGTTTAGTCATGTTATGTTGAGCGATAAAGCATGTTCTTAAGACTGAACAATTCATAGTCTAATGCCCATTATTTAGCCATTCGATTAAACGGAAGTTAGGGGAATTACAAAACGGACATAAGATAGAGAGATAAATAAGACGTGCTGATGTAAGTATAGTCTATAGTCCAGACTATAGTGTAGTCTATAGTCTAGTCTATAGTGTAGTCTATAGTCTAGTCTATAGTGTAGTCTACAGTGTAGTCTATAGTCTAGTCTACAGTGTAGTCTATAGTCTAGTCTATAGTCTAGTCTATAGTCTAGTCTATAGTCTAGTCTATAGTCTAGTCTATAGTCTAGTCTATAGTCTAGTCTATAGTCTAGTCTATAGTCTAGTCTATAGTCTAGTCTATAGTCTAGTCTATAGTCTAGTCTATAGTCTAGTCTATAGTCTAGTCTATAGTCTAGTCTATAGTCTACTCTATAGTCTACTCTATAGTCTAGTCTATAGCCTAGTCTACAATCGCACAACAATATCAACATCTCAATATAATACTTTAATAGGCAACATAGGGCATAAGGTATTTATGATTTGAAGGAGCTCACAGCAGCTCCCTTCAATAAAATCAAATTTTAACTAAAAATGTATACGAAGAAAGCTAACAAAAAGAGAAACATATTAAAACCGCCTCTCAATTATCTATCATCCCTGCTTAACTTACTACCTTTTCAAACAGCTCTGCTTAATGTCAAACTAAAAAGCTCTCCCTCCTTGTTCGTTGAGCTTTATTTTTTGTCTTTTTCACGACTACTATAAATAACTGAAATGTTTTAACAATGTATGTGTACTCACTGTAATGTCAGTTGAGTTCAGGATATACCACAATATGGTTGTTATCAACTTAAAACAAAGTACACGACAATAAAATATTAAAAGTTAAAGAATGTGCGATGGAAATTAGCAAAAAAGAAGAAAAAAATTATATATATATCCATAAATATCTATATAAAATTTAGCAGATTAATTACAAAAATTTTCCATTAAAAAAATATATTTAAAGAGTGAAAAAAATTTAATTTATTTAATTAATAAATATATAAAGGAAATTTACAGCATTTTTTTTAAGAAAAGCCTATAATAAATCATAAAAAAGCAAGTGAAAGTGTTTGAAAATAAAATTGTGTACCAGGAGAAAAATATTTGTAAGAAGAAAAAAAGTTTCATTTTTTTTCGGTAAAAACCACGCAGTTTTAACAACCGCGACGAAGACGACGACGACAAACATTTTTGGGTGTTTTACCAAAAAATAGTAGTATGTGGTGTACATGTATGTGTGAGTGTAGGTGAGTATTTTTTTAAATCGTGTAAATTTAAAAAAAGAAGCTTTTTTGTAAATATAATTTTAAAAAATAATTATTTTGTAATAATTAATAGGAACTATTTTATTAAATTGAAAAGAATGTAGGATAGTTAAGGATTTTATCCTTAATTTTACTTACCTTTACATACATATACGTTCTGACACACATACATTTACAGGTCAAACACTGAAGAATTAGTGAAATGTCTGCATGTATCTGTCGTTTTTTATGTTCGTTGGTTTTTTGTTTTTTATTTTGTGATAGTGTTGCCAGATTTGAGAGTTTAAAAAATTCCAATAGGTCAAGTCTAGAATACATTCACTCTTATCGAGAATCAAAATTTCACGTGAAATATGTTCCCTTTACACTTTTTTCTTTCACTAACTTTTTGCCGTTAAAACAATTCTTCTGTTGTGAAATTTGTTGATGGAATTTTGTAAACATTGAACAGCTGTTGCATACAAAAACAACTATTGTGAATGAATTCTTCACAAAATGTTCACTTTCCCTTTTAGGGGAATGAAATTTTGAAGAGAACAAAAAATTTCACTTCAATAGGGGCGATATGGGTGATTGTAGACGTAATCTATTATTTAATAGAAGTGGATTTTTAGAAGATATGTTATATTATATGTTATGATATGTTATATATATATATTCAGAGTTCTTTTGCGAAACCAAGAGACCAATGTATATTTTTCTAAATATATTTGGTCTCTATACATTACTTTTTCGTCAGGTTTTCCAGAAAACGTGTCATGAAGTTAATAAAAAAAACAGTTTTTGGGCATATATGAGACACTATGAAATCTATTTAGTCAATAGGAAATTTAAAAAGTTACGGATTTATTAAGCCACTGGGATCTTCATGTTTGATGTTGGCCTACAGTTCGTATAGTATTGCTGGTTTTTGTTGAATGTTGGATTCCACGAATGACGCTTGCTTGCTTTTCCTGGGACATGTAACCTTGTTGAAATCTTTACCTTGGTGTTATTGCTATCCGGGGGTAAAGGGGTGCTATCAATATCTCTATTATACCGGGACTATTAGCTGGTGATGTCAACTGTATCCGCGGATTCGCTTTGGAATGATGTCTTACCAGAGCTTCAGAAAATCTGGTACTACGGTTAGCTAGTTGCGGTTTAATACTCAAAATCGTGGGGAGAGAATTTTAGTTTAAGGACTAATGAATTGGATAATTCACTCTTCGGACATGTTTGGATTCCTGAACCCGATCGTTATTTCTTACAGGTGGTGTAGTGAGTGATCTTTTTAATTATGGAAATGGAAAATTGCTGAAAGATCAGGAAAGACTCAATATATTGGAGATTAATACTGATTTAGTATTTCGCTGCTGTTGCCATCCCAATAGGATATATTGATTCATGCTACGCGACTAATTGTTGGAGCAATTATTGGGTTCAGTTGACTTTGGAAATTCCTACATCCTTTGCAACATAGATCGGTTCATAAAAGAGAAATCCTGATCGATTTTCTTAGGTATTTTGGACTACCAAATATGTCTCTAGGTGCTGTTGCCGAAACAATAGGACCACCTCAGTAGTGTGGTTACGCAGGCTTAAAGAGGATAAGGAATGCATTGGAATGGGTCATTAGATGATGGGGATTGCATTTTAAATATCATTAATGACATCATGGTGACCATTTACCCTCCGGTATATCCGGAAGATTGATTTCTTCTGATGTTGGGGTTGGTCTCCCTATTGACTTAAAAAAAGTGATTGCTTTTTCCTAGTCGGATGTGCATTGGTTTTGAGATTATGCTGCCTGTCATTCAGCAACGGGGCTACTATGGCAAGAGATTAGATAGCTCGAGTATTTCAGCAAAGTTTTTGTACATAAACCGGTTAAGTCATTTATAAAAATTTCCACATGAGTTCTTCATTCCGTGAAATAAGGCCGTCAAAGCAGGTGTTCACATAAAATATTCGCCATTCTTGTGTCTAATGGTGTAAGACTCGGTAGCGATCACTTATGGTTGGAAATTGCATTAACATTGATACCAGTTAAAGTAATATAATTAAGTTCATTAATTATAAATAAAGGAACTAAAATCCATGGTGATCTTCTGCTACACGCTTGGGTCGATCGAATACAAAAGACAGCTATTGTCGAAAATTGCGTTAATGACAGATAGATAGCTCATATTTGTTGTACTCTATTCCAACTTTAGGCTAGAAAATGGAACGGTCTGCAGCAGGCGCGGATCCACCGGGGGAAGGGAAATTTAAAAAAAGAAACCGAAATATTTTCATACAAATTATAAAAATGAGGAAAAAGAAAATAAGTGAAAAAACAAAAGTTTCACCGCCGTAGACACTCGAGCTGGATCCGCGGCTAGTCTAGAGAAGCTAAATTAAAAAAACGTGATATAATTTAAAAGCTTCCACAAAAGGATCTCTATCGATTATATAGACGAGAAGCTTTCTCAGAGAAAGCAAGTACGAGCTTACACATATGACTACAACAATTTACACGACCGAAATCTGATTTTAGTTCCAAGCACATAAAAACTTGCAGCAGACTCAGCTTTAGCTTCCATGTAGAGCAGCGCATTATTGACCCGGTAGTTTTCTAAGTTTATATTTTTATGATATGATGCTAGAGAAGTTACTGCGTCCAAAGTGGGAATTGACTTCTTATCAATATTTTATCAAAATATTAAAGGAAATTTCTTCCGGTTTTCACTTATAAAGTTTTATTCGATAAACATAAGACTGTTGTGAAACATTGACGACAAAAGTTGCAAAATCGCAAAATTTATCACCCAATTTTATCATCTGTTATGTTTTAATTCTAAACTTTAGATTACGATAACTCCAAGAGGCTAGATTTGGATTCAGCTCGTCATAATGGGTGAGAAAACAATATATTCTTAGGAAGATATGACTAAAATTCAGAATTCACTTCCCATTGGTTAAAATAAAAATCTAAAATTTGAGATTGTACTTACATTAAGAAATCACTGATACTATATATACACGGTTGTTAGATCTTACAAGGTTGGCAGTAAAATGTGCACAAAATTTTTAATAACAGTGTAAATTTACAAATTTAGTCTTCCAATGTTGTCGGTAATACTTTTTTGACAACGTTGCATTAGAAAAATTGTAAATTCAGACGATTGTTAGACATTTTCTGAAGATTTTGCTGACAATGTTGTAAGATCTGTTTTAATTGATTCTATTTTAAGTTCCATAGTTTTCAAACTTCCATATAAAAACTTAATATCTGGCAACATTATTTAAAGTTGTTTTTTATGATTCCTCTTCTAAAGCAGACAATATGTGTGCGACAAATTGTATATACATACATATATTTAAAAAAGAAAGTCTACGTTAAGTATTCGCAGCTGTAAATAAATTTTATTCATAGTTTTTCGTTTTTTTTTACGCGCCTTTCCTTTTTAAAAGCTCTCTCTTCAGCTCTCTTATTCTGTTTTTTTTTTTTTCAATAAACAACTGTGTTTATTACTCTCACGAAAAATCTTCTTTTTCTACTCTCAGTTTGTATCTCCTTTTTATCATAATCATTCTATTAAACGAAAACTTCATAAGGAAGTACATTGACGTTTTATTTTCATGTCAAATACACGGTGTTGACGTCGACATCCTTATATGTGTGTATAATGAGAGAGTAGTAGTAGTATGTGTATCCTTTTTAGACGTCCGTTACTTTTGTATCAATCGTGGTGGTTTTAATATTTTCCTTGCATTTTTGTTTTTTTTTTTTTTTTCAACATATTAATGTTGTTTTTATTGGATATTTGGACTACCTCACGTCTGTTAAACTTAATACCGGTTTACGTTAGTATGGCGTTAGACAAACAACTTTTATTGTGTTCTAAAATAAGTTGAAAGTTAAAGAATTGTTATATTATTTGCTTTAAATAAGGACATGCAAGTTTTCCTTTTTGGTTTTTTTTTGCTTATTTTGTATACAAATTATGGTTTGAGCGTAAAATACTCGTATTAAAACTGTCTACAAAACTAATTAAAATACTACAATAGAAATTGGCAACAGTAAAGAAGAGGTTATAAAAAAAGCAAACTATATGTATAAAATATTCATCAATATATTTGTCAATATAATTTTATATCATTTTGTTGTTTTTTACTGTTTTTCTTGCTTAGAAAATATCCAGCTGTCTATAATTTCCTGTAATCAATAATGCTGACGACTAATGAAATAGGTTGTTGGTAATAAATAATACAATAATTTACTTTATTTTTTGTTTTTTACACAAATTTCGAAAGAAATACGTAAATTTATGGAAAAAAAAACAAATAAATTATTAATACTTATTTAGTTGGTTTGTTTAAGAAAGAGAATTAGCAAAATTGTTTATAAACAATCAATAAGTTTTTATACCCAGCGCCAAAATAGTTAAGGTAAGGGTACGTTTCTAAAATATTGGTCCTAGATTCACCTTAAAGTGTACCGATAAACTTAGAATTAATTTCGAAGTCTATAATGACATGTATGTCTGTCCATGGCTTAATCCATGTACCGATAAACTCAGATTTACTTTCTAAGAGCGGGTTTCTTACTCATCAGTTAAACTAGGCTTAACTTGCTGTTAGATTAAACTCGGAACAAATTTAGGCGGATTTTAACCGATAATTGTGTTTTTCAGTTTTAAATTTAAGCTCAGTTAACTTTGTTAGTATTGCCAAGTATTCACTCAAAAACATAAACAATGAACAGCTGTTTTTTGCAAACAATACTTTTGTAAAATGGAAAATTTTAGAAAAATGTTAAATAAACATTTAAAACAATAATAAATAAAACAAAACAAATCAGAAAATTGCAATTTACCCAAAATATTAAGTTTTTGTTCTTCCGAACAAAAACTTAAACTTAAACTTGTGTTTTCTCACTTATAACTTGAGTTTAATTGGCCAATTACACTCAGTTAAACTAAGATAATAAGTAACTTTACTGATAACTGAAAAACACGAAACATATATTAAGCCAGGTTTAACCAAAGAATGAAGATTATCTTTATCAGAAAAACTCGCCCTAAATCGTTAAAAAGCTGTCTATCTGTCAATGGCTTAATCACCATTGCGTTAAAACTTAACATAACTAAATCTTCCTTCTAATGTTACTAGGATTGGACCCTATTTGACTCTAACTTCCATATAAATTCTCATCTTACATTGTATCCAAAAATCTGGGGGTTTAAAAATTTTACACATTCTTTCATTTATGCATTGAAATTAAGATAAGTATACCTCTGGGAAGTACATATATAACTTCCACAAAGGATCAACATCAGCCGCAATACAGGTCTAAGTTAAGGAACCACGCATGTTGTTCCTTAACTTAGACCTGTATTGCAGCTGATGTTGATTGTTGTTGTTGTATTATAAATATAGTTTTAGGATAACTTCACACATTCCATCATTTATGTCAGAATTTGAAATCTAAATCTCTTCGTACCCCTCAGGAAAGTTTCACCATCTCAGGTCTGATTTAAAGAACAAATCGCTTGACATTATCGTAATCTTTATTAAAGACAGTCAGGCCGATTAAGATGGAAGAACACAACACACGTTGAGGCGGCAACGCGTTTTACGATTTTTAAACTTTTCGCGCTTTATAAGCTGCAAGTTACACACCACACGTTATTTTTCTTTTTATTTTAAAGTTTAAAAAAACAACATTTTAAGTTTTTATTTAAATTTGTAACATTTTTCTTTTATTGTTGTTGTGATATTTATTTCATATTAATATATTTTTATTCTACACAAAACAAAATACAACCCTGATCAGCTGCCGACGCGTCAAAAGTTGGAAGTTGTTGAACTTTTCGCGGTAGACGCGTTATGCTATGTATACAGGGTTGTAAGATCTTACAACGTTGTCAACGCTGTCAACTTACAAATTTTGTCTTGCAATATTTTCGATAAAGCTTTTTCTGACAACGTTGTAAAAGAAAAATTGTAAGTTCAGACGATTATTTGAAATTTTCTGAACATT
Organism: Lucilia cuprina; assembly: GCF_022045245.1. NCBI lineage: Eukaryota > Metazoa > Arthropoda > Insecta > Diptera > Calliphoridae > Lucilia > Lucilia cuprina. The sequence goes on from NC_060950.1 coordinate 14,886,561, forward strand.
TTACTGACAACGTTGTAAGATTTGACAACCGTGTATTACACCTTTTACAAACTACAGCGTGTAAATTGTTAAATGAAAATACACTATTTCAACTTTTTTTGACATAAGCGAATAACGCGTTGCCGCATACAACGCGTGGTTATAGTTGATTAACATGCATCTTACTTGTTTTTGTTATAGCACAAGGTGAGGTAATGTCTTAACTGTTGGAGGGCGTAAAATAATCAGACTGTCGGTGAACATTAAAATTGTTAAACTTTTAAGAGGGGTGTCGTGCGTATCCAATTATTCTTGGATCGACAGGTATTTATGTCGATGATGGATCCGAAAAGATCTCCCGTTCTACAGTATAGAATGCTTTCTTAAAGTCTATGAACAGTAGATGTCGGCAAGTACATCATTCTATAAAATGTTTTATTATAATGCTTTAAGTATTGGCCTGGTCTTAACAGCTCCTTAGCTTAGCCATAAAACAGTCTGATAATCTTGCAGTTGTTACAATCTTTCAATTCGCCACTTTTTTTGGTAACTTTACAATGATGCCCTCTTTTTTAAGCAGAATCAGATTCTATTTCGTCAAGAGTGATGGTTTTTTTAGTTATTCTGACGTGGTTTCGATGACAGTCCCTAGAATTTCGGAAGATATTCCTTTCTCACCTGCTATCTTCTTTATCTCGGAATCGGAGGAGTTAACTATCGAAATTTTGTACATGGAGTCGAAAACAGTTGTCAAAATCTTTCAATTCGCCAGTTTTTGGTTTCTTTACACTAATGCTCTCTTTATCAAGCAGAATCAATATCTATTTCGCCCAGACGGATGTGATGTGTGGTTGTTGATATTCTGCTGTGGTTTCGATAACAATCCGTAGAATTTCGGAAGATATTCCTTATTCGCATTCTATCTCCTTTATCCCATTAGAATTGGAAGCGTTGACTGCCGAAATTTTGTATATGAAGTAAAAAACCTTTGTTACAATCTTTCAATTCGCCACTTTTTGGTAACTTTAGAATGATGCCCTCTTTACCAAGCAGAATCAATTTCTATTACGACCAGGTGGATGTGATGTGTGGTTGTAGATGTTCTGCTGTGGTTTTGATGACAGTCCATAGAATTTCGGAAGACATTTCTTAATAGGATGTTGTCTTCTTTATCTCATTGGGATTGGAAGAATTGACTGCCGAAGCTTTGTATATGGAGTGAAAACAGTTGTTACAATCTTTCAATTCGCCACTTTTTTTTGGTAACTTTACAATGATGCCCTCTTTATCATGCAGAATCTATCTCTATTTCGCCCAAACGGATGTGATGTGTGGTTGTTGATATTTTGCTGTGGTTTCGATGACAGTCCATAGAATTTCGAAAGATATTCCTTTATCGCCTACTGTCTTCTTTATCTCATTAGGATTGGAAGAGTTGACAGCCTAAAATGTGTATATAATGTCAAGAATCTTTCAATTCGCCACTTTTATCAAGCAGAATCAATCTCTATTTCGCTCAGTCGGATGTGATGTATGGTTTTAGATGACAGTCCGTAGAATTTCGGAAGATATTCCTTAATCGCCTGCTGTCTCTTTTATCTCATTTGGATTGGAAGAGTTGACTGCAGAAGCTTTGTACATATATAGAGTCAAAAACAGTTGTTACAATCTTTCAATTCGCCACTTTTTGGTTACTTTATAATGATGGCCTCATTATCAAGCAGAATCAGCCTCTATTTCGCCCAAACTTTCCTGCTATACTAGTTCTAAGGGTGACAGTTAAGAAAATTAAATTAGAGAACATCTTGACTTACAATATATTGTACATATTTAAATATACATAAGTATGTATGTAGTTTTTAATCAGTAAACATTTCATTAAATTTTTCCACGTACTATTAACAAAATTTATAATTTATGTTTATTTCCTTTGTCTTCTATTTCCTTAAGATTTACTAAATAACACCCGATATCTTCCTACATAATTTAATAATATTTACTTATTTACCAGCATATGCCTTTATGTGTGTATTAAAGTTTCTTATGGAATTTATTGAATTGAATTTTATTTTTCTTCATCATATTAATATTTCAATAACCAACAAGTTAAGAAAGTTTACATTAAACATTATACTTCACGTAATGTAATACTAAACTTCTTCACAATCTCACACTCGTACGCTGATAACGATGACTGTGTGTTATTTGCGAAAGTATGTTTAGGTATTTTTATTTTATTGATATAGGGCAGGGTTTCTTAATTCATTGATTTGGTTTCTTTTTAAATATTAGAATTTAAAGAATTCCTGAAGATTTTATAATAGAATTATAGGGTTTTAGATTTATTTATAATTAAATTGTATTATGGGATATATTATAATTATATTATAATGCTTAATGTAAAATAAATAATAAGAAAGGTTTATATCATTATAATCGTATTATAATGTTCTTTATATCATTATAACTTTATTATTAAATACTTTACAATTCTATAAATCCATTATAATGTAATCTTTATTACAATTCTAAATTTTACAGTGTTATAATCGTATTATAATACCTATATATCAATATAATTCCATTTTTAAGGATTTTATGACGTTATAATCCCATTATAATGTTTTATAAAGCATTATAATATGATAATAATGTCTCCTATGGTATTATAATTTAATGTACTTTATATCATTATAATTTCATTATAATGTTTTATAAAACATTATAATACGATTATAAAGTATCGTATAGCGCCTCAACGATTGCGTTTCATTCTTGTTTATTTGTCGCCGCATTCTTTAACTCGCTCCGCGACTTGTTGGCCTTTATTATCTCTATGTCTAATTGTCTGCGCCATGTGTGACTTGGACGGCCTTTTCTGCGGCTCCAGTCTATTGTGTATCTAGTGATGTCGGATTGTGTTCTTTGCAGAGCGTGGCCAATCCAACGCCCAATCACACATGTCGCATGTCTGTACGACATGTGTGACTTGGACTGCCTTTTCTGTGGCTTCCAGTCTATTGCGTATCTTGTGATGTCGGATTGTGTTGTTCGCAAAGCGTGCCCAATCCAACGCCATTTTCGTTTTCTTCTATCATGTTCAACTGGTGTCTGTGCGGTTTGAGCTGATAGTATTTGGCCAAAATATTTTCAGAAATCGGCATAGGCAAAGGTTGATTAAGACTTGCATTGCTTTGATATTACAACGTGCTGAGTTCCATGATTCACATCCATACAAGGCAACTGGTTACACACAGCTGCTGAATATGACCAACTTAGTGCGCCTGGATGTGTGGTGTGAATTGAATACATGGTTGAGTTGCTCCTATGCCTGTCGGGCTTTGTTTATGCAAGTTTCCACATCTTCCTTAAGAGCCTCCGTTCGTAGTTATTATGCTGTCCAAGTAGCAGAATGAATGGACGTTTTCTATATGTTGTTGTTTTAGCGTGAAATTGTTCAAGTTGGTTGCATTGATCCTCATGGCCTTGGTTTTAGGAATGTTTATCATGAGACCACATGGAATGTGCTGCTTCACTTTCATTTTGTTCAATTTTGAATGCATGTCAAAAAATTTGTGTGCTAGTAGGCATATGTCGTCTGCGTAGTCCAGATCTTCGAGACGACCGTTTATGCGCCATCTAATGCCTCTTGGTATTGATGTTACCTTCGCCATAATTCTATTAATTACTACGTTGTATAGCAGAGGATATAGTAGGCACCCTTGGCGAACTCATATAATATGCGGCAGGTAGCATTCTTGTATAGGCCACAGCGAAGACCATTCCAAATGGCACTGTGATGTAAGGTGTCGAATGCCTTCTCAAAATCGATGAGCACAAGGTATAGGGGTGAACACCATTCGACCGATTGTTCCGTAATTATCCGCAAACTGTTCTGGTCAATGCCAGATTTGTTGAGACGGAAACCAGCTTGTTCCTTGCGATTGTTCTGCGAGAGAGTCTCTGCCAGGCGAGTGTTTAGTATGTTCGCAATTACCTTATTCACCATGCTAAGGAGAGTTATGCCTCTCCAGATTTTACAGGCTGTTAAAACTCTTTTCTTCCTTCAGTTCGTAACTGGACTTTTGGAACACCAATAAAGGTGTTCCAAAAGTCATCTATTATGGGACGGATGATCTGCGCTGTTACGGCAGTGTCTTAGTGATTTATCATTTTTCAGAGAGTTTATCGCATTCTAAATCTCAGAAAGGGGTGGGTTTGCATGTTGGTATATCATGCCTTTCGACGTGTTGGGAACAATGGCATATATGTCCCGAGAACTTCCTTTAGGGAACCTCTAATATTGTTGCTCTCCCCAACTTAAAATTATTTATATTGAAGAGGGAGGGTGTGTTTCTGTTTAAAGACATTTCTTATTTTTTTTTGTGCAGATTTATGAGCATTTTTTTATGTTTATTGTGATGTGTTATTGCCAGGAATTCCATTTTAGTTTAGGCTGTTTTTCAGCTATTATGAGCATAGATATCAACTTCTTTGGTATTTTTTTTTATTTTTGTTAATGTCCTTGTTATTACGTGTAATGAATTTTTTATAAGTCAACTATCGTTTTTTGTTTGTCTTTGAAAAAGTGTTGAATAAATTTAAGCTTTAAAGTTTTACTAGCATAGATTCCCAAGGAGAGTTAATTTTATTGAATGAATTTGAGGTTGAAAGTTTAAGGCTGGGAATAAGACATGTGCGTTTAATGGATTTGTGTCTTATATATGTTTTAAGAAATGTTATACTTTAATTTTCTACTCGAGTTGTAAAAGTTTAAAACTTTTAAAATTTTATTAAAAGAAGTGTCTCATAACCTGTGTAGTATAAAAGTTATTATTAATATTAATAAAATTGTTTGCAATAAAATTCTTATTTCTAAAATAGTTTTACATTGCATTTTTGTAGTATTTATTGAAAAATATTAAAAAACCAAATCGAATTAAAAAAATTTAATATTCTTCATCAATCTTTTATTTTATTGAAATGTTAGGGGAATAAGAGATAGCGAGAGAGAGAGTGAGAAAAAAAAGCAAACGTTAAACCACATAAAATGAATTTTCTCTTTAATCTGTGATAACAAAAATATAACATTCTTTTTGCACATAAAACTTTGTGGTTAAAGCCTCAGAGAACGTTTAATAATTCCATAAAATGGCTAAAAGGCAAAATAGTCAAATGCAGAATGACAGATTGAGATAAAAATACATATTTTCCAAGCATCTTATGAAAATCGAACAAAATATATATACATATATTTGTACAATAAAAAGTATGACCATGAGTTAGTTTTTACGATATTTGTGTTTTATACATAAAGCATTCTTTAACATTATAATCCAAATAATCTACTATTTATTTACTGAAATTATATTATTTTTACTTTCTCACCTTCGTGAGAAGGGTATGAATGTCGAGAGTTTTATGAAGCCCTACAGCGGCTTACCATCGCCCCTTTATCCTTCAATGAAGAACTCAGGTAACAATTTTTTACATTGGATTTGACCGGACTATGTACAAGCACTTTGCTGAAATACTCGAGCTATCTAATCTCTGGCCATTGGATGGCCTCTGTTGATTCAGCAATAGCACCTAGAGACGTAACCGGTGGACCGAAGTACGAATCCATCAATAAGCCGAAGACATTGTTCTTACTCACAGGGACACACTGTGGTAAGTCTGGTATGAACAGAGTATACTCTGGACATATCGGGACAAGGAAGGAAAATTCAATGGTATCATTTGTATATGATACCTTTCATTCATCATCATACAACCTAAAACATATCTCATTCATACGACACATTCATAAGAGAAAAACATACGACACATTTATTATAGGTAGACGGGTGGGTAAGGACCGCCGTACCACACATTCATCCCGTACCATATGCAATTAATACCAACTCATTTCTAACGCTTAATCCCACAGTCACTCGACTGCGGGATGTCTGTAATTCTCGGCAACAGCACCGAACTTATCCAGAAATATTGACTTTACCTTACATCAGTCTTTTAACCGCCACTTACTTTTCCCGCGAATTTGGGTTTAAACCACAGCCACTACGTGGATCCCGAAGGAACCTCATATTCAACTGACCAGACAGGACATAGTCCTACGAGCAACTGGCCACCCGTAGTACCAAATTATGCAGTGCTCTGGTCTGACTGGTTTTTCAATCTATGCAACCAATTTTTTAATCCCGGCCAGACTAGAGGTATTGGCAACTTCTTTATACCTCGCGATTGCTATAACACCAAGGTGGAGACTTCACCAAGGTAACATGTGGGGGGTGGGTGCGTGAGAAGGGTATATATAAGTTTCTCATTCCGTTTGTAATATCTATAATATAACTTTCCGACCCTATGAAATATATATATTTTGAATCCTTATATATAGCGGAGTCGATTAAGCCATGTCCGTCTGTCAAACTGTATGTTTGTTGAAACCAGTTTTTAGAGGACCCCAGATATCGGCGAAATCTGAATCTTTAATAATTCTATTAGATATGCATTCGGGAAGATCGCTATTTAAAATCAGAAAGGTCGTAGATATAAGCCAAATTCCGAGACAACCTCTGAAAATTTCATAAAAAATTGAGATTTTTTTATTCATGCTCAAACAGAAAGTGCAAAAAACAAAAACAAAATACATAATCATACGGTAAATTTTGTTATTGTACTCTAGTTGATAAAAACAAGGCAGAGCGAGAACAGCAGAGCGAGAGCAGTAGTAGTGTGTTGTTATTGGCTAGAAACATGAAATTAAGTATGTCGAGCCTGGCTTAAGTTAGAAGCCATAAAAGGGAACTTTTTGGTATTTTTTTGTTTTTGAAAAGGTATTTTTTAAATTTCTATAATATTGAACCTAGAAACATGAATTAGGTGAGAACCGGAAAAAGTTAACTTTTTGGTACTTATTTTTGTTTTTAAAAGGTACTTTTTGAATTTTCTCTACTATTGAATCGAGAAATATAAAATGAAGTATGTAGAGTCTGAATTAGGTGAGAACTCATAAAAGGAACTTTTAGTACCTTTTCGTTTTTCAAAATGTACTTTTTTAATATTATTTATTATTATATATTATATATTATATGTAGATTCGGAATTAGGTAAGTACAATTAAAAGGGATCTTTATGGTACTTTTTCGTTTTTCAAAAGGTACTTTTTGAGTTTTCTATAATAATAAACCCTGAAACATGAAATTAAGATTAGACGAGAACAATTCAAGGGTGATTTTTTGCAACTTTTTCGTTCTTTAAAAGGTAGTTTTTGAATTTTCTACAATATTGTACCTAGAACCATTAAATTAAGTATGTAGAGTCGGAATTAGGTGAGAACCGGAAAAAGTGAACTTTTTGGTAATTTTTTTGTTTTTAAAAGGTACTTTTTTTAATTTTTTCTAATATTGAACATAGAAATATGAAATTAAGTATGTAGAGTCTGAATTAGGTGGGAACTCATAAAAGGGAACTTTTTAGTACTTTTTCGTTTTTTTTAAAGAGTACTCGGATTAGACGAGAAAAAATCAATGAAGATTTTTTGATACTTTTTCGTTCTGCAAAAGGTACTTTTTGAATTTTTTATAATATTGAACCTAGAAACACGAAACTAAGTATGTAGAATTTCGTAAGAACTGTTTGGTATTTTTTTGTTTTTGAATTGTATACGTAGAGCCTGAATTAGGTGGGAACCCGTAAAAGGAAACTTGGGTACTTTTTCGTTTTTAAAGGTACTCTTTTTTTATTTTTTATAATATTGGATGTAGAAACATGAATTTAAGTTTTGTTTAACACACCATGGTGAAGGATATATAAGATTCGACACAGTATTCTTACTTGTTTTATTATAATGTCATGTATAACATTATAATACCATTATATAGTATATACCATTTGAATGGTATTCTTGTAGCATTTAAATCCAATTATAATTTAGTCTATTATAATATAATAATATTCTATATTAAATACTGCAATTTTTCTCTATATATAGAAAAAAATGAACAAGTCAATTCATGTTTAACCATGTTTTTCACATTTCATAATTTTTACTCTTTTTTTTTGTCGGATTAAAATGAAATGCAATATTTCGATTATAAAATCAATTTTATGCAATAAATTGATTTAACAGTAAATGTTGTTGCTGTTTTTATTGAGGTTTATATATTCTTACTTGTTGTTATTGTTGTTTATGTATGCTTATACAATTCAATTGATATTATGATGTTTTCTTTTCTTATTCAATTCATACTTTTGCTATTTGTGTATGTGTGTTTGTGTTTCTTTTAAATATTAAAATTCAAGAAAATAATAGTTTAATTTAACAAAAAAAAAAAAAAAAGAAAAACACTCTCACGAATACATACATAAATACATTTTTTTATTGTTATTCAATGGATATTGACATTATTTTGTATTGTGTTGTAGTTGTTATTGTCTTCTGTTGTAATAAAAATTGAAAAGATTGTAGGTATTATTCTTTAACTGGAACAGAATGAATGCAATCCTACCAATCCAGCAAACAACAAAGATTGAAAAATTAATTTGAAAATTGGTTGAATTTCAAACACTTCTCGAAAGGCAAGGTTTTCGGTATTTCCATCATTTTAGATTTTTTGTCAATATTTTTTTAAGGTTTGTTTAAAATTTACAAATTTTATTTAATACTTATTTTAATTTTTATTTGCTGGGTTATTGTAATTACATTAGGGCACATTTTTTTTAATAACTTGCAAAATTTCCAAAGTTTGAATAATAACTTTGGAAAATTCTAGTTGAAATCTAGTTGAGTTCAATATCATTTCAAGTTTAGTTCAGTTGTAGTTCAGTTGTAGTTCAGTTCTAGTTCAGTTCAGTTCAGTTCAGTTCAGTTCTAGTTCAGTTCTAGTTCAGTTCTAGTTCAGTTCTAGTTCAGTTCTAGTTCAGTTCTAGTTCAGTTCTAGTTCAGTTCTAGTTTAGTTCTAGTTCAGTTCTAGTTCAGTTCTAGTTCAGTTCTAGTTCAGTTCTAGTTCAGTTCTAGTTCAGTTATAGTTCATTTGTAGTTCAGTTGTAGTTCAGTTCTAGTTCAGTTCTAGTTCAGTTGTAGTTCAATTGTAGTTCAGTTCTGGTTCAGTTCTAGTTCAGTTCTAGTTGTATTTCATGTATAATATGAATTACATTTTTGATTTAATTAAGATTTTTTGCAATAAAAAAATAACAATAAAAGTTACCCTAATATTATGTACATTACTGTTTGTATATCCATTCCAATATATGAAAGTGCTTTCATTGTCTATGGACATTGTTATTGTTGTAACTGTTGTAATTGTTAAGTAATGCGTTATGATCTTCTGATGGACAAATATTGTGAAAATATAGTTGTATGGGTGTATGTATTGTATGTATTGAAATCAACAAGTCCAAGTTGTCGTTATTTATGACAAATTATATTATATATAATTTTAAAGGGACACAAGGTTACTACATTGAGACCAAACAAGAATAAGACAGAAAAATAATTGCAGAAACAAGTACTCTGCATGCTGAAGAAAAAGCAAAATCGAATATTGGGAATTTTATTTCATAAAGAATTTTAAGTTTCTTTTACCAAAATAAGCATTTTAAATTTTGTTAAATTTTTTCAAATTGGTTCAATTGTTTTAACATAAAATTTCTAACAGAAACATTGTAAAATTTCATCTGATTGTGTTTAAAAGTAACTAGCAATTTGATGGATAGACAGACACATGTTCCGATACGTTAAGAAAATGAAATGTATATTTTTAACATTATATTAATAGACAAACAATGTACATACTTAAACATGTATGTAGTTTCTAAGAAAGTTACAAAAGTGTGTACATTAGGCTGGGCCCACATAAGTTTGTAAATAAATGTAAGATTTTAATATCATACTTAATTAAAAATTATTTCTTATTTTCTTACATAGGCCTCTAAAAATCTTATTATAATTAAATTTGACTAATAATATTTCTACCGAAATTCATGGTAAACATTATAGACAGGTGTAATTAAGTGAATAATCTTAAATATTTAATGCGTATCAGGTTTTTAAACAAACCTTTTCAAAGATTGATAAATGACCCTTGATGTTTGTGTTTTAATATGGCATCAAAATCATCTTAATATTAATTAAATAAATTAAATATTTATTTCATAATCTTGAGATTTATTTTGTTATCATTCACAATTCTTGTGAGACGAAAAAATCCTTAACAAAAATAAACAAAATAAATATGTAAACTCTTATTAACACAAATCGTAAAATGGATTAACATTTGCATGATTTTAAATAGTCGGTTAAGTCTTTGATTTCTTCTTATTCTGTTCTAGTTCTGTTCTAGTTCTGTTCTAGTTCTGTTCTAGTTCTGTTCTAGTTCTGTTCTAGTTCTGTTCTAGTTCTGTTCTAGTTCTGTTCTAGTTCTGTACTAGTTCTGTTCTAGTTCTTTTCTAGCTCTGTTCCAGTTCTGTTCTAGTTCTGTTCCAATTCTGTTCTAGTTCTGTTCTAGTTCTGTTCTATTTCTGTTCTAGTTCTGTTCTAGTTCTGTTCTAGTTCTGTTCTAGTTCTGTTCTAGTTCTGTTCTAGTTCTGTTCTAGTTCTGTTCTAGTTCTGTTCTAGTTCTGTTCTAGTTCTGTTCTAGTTCTGTTCTAGTTCTGTTCTAGTTCTGTTCTAGTTCTGTTCTAGTTCTGTTCTAGTTCTGTTCTAGTTCTCTTCTAGTTCTGTTCTAGTTCTGTTCTAGTTCTGTTCTAGTTCTGTTCTAGTTCTGTTCTAGTTCTGTTCTAGTTCTGTTCTAGTTCTGTTCTAGTTCTGTTCTAGTTTTGTTCTAGTTCTGTTCTAGTTCTTTTGTAGTTCTGTTCTAGTTCTGTTCTAGTTCAGTTCTAGTTTAGTTCTAGTTCAGTTCTAGTTCTATTTTAGTTCTGTTCTAATACTGTTCTAGTTCTGTTCTATATATTGTAAATCTCTTTTAGTTATATTTTATTTCCGGTTTAATTGAAAGATGGCTTCCAATTTGAAATAATCTGTAAAGAAAATAATAAAAATTTGAGTAATTTCTATATTTTAATTGAATTGTGTTTTTACCAAAGGAAAACTCTGTTCGTTACCTTTTTTCATTTTAAAACAAAAGAATATGTCAAGTACAACTCTACAAGCTTCATTAAACGTTTTTAATTTTCGTAGTCCTTTTCATAAGGATTTTTTAATCAATGAGAACACAATGTGTTACGAAATTTCACTCCAACCTCTTAACTTGACTTGACATGAAGGTTAAGCAGAAAACTGTTTCAGGTCAATATTTGCATAAATAAAGTAATAGTATTAATAATAGAAAAAGAAAACAACAAAAAAAGGACAAGACAACTCTTCTTTTGGCAAGTAAATTTCCTTATTAACGTTTCCTTTAATAACAGCTTTTATGTAGAATTTGTATAAAATGACAATTCTAAATCTGTTTCTTTATAAACTTTTATACATACATACATACATACATATAAATTAAGTACTTTATAAAATACATACATACATACTTAAATGAATACTAAACTACAAATTCATATGTATGTTAATACTTAGATATTTGTATATACAGTTATAATATATATGTATATGTAGTTACATGTATCTTGTATATATTCTTGGAGTATATAAAGAAACCACAACAAAATGCACTCAAGTGTAAATTAAACACTATGTATGTACGTACATATGTATGTTTGTTTGTTTGTATGAAATGGATGTTGATATCAAGGATAACATTTGTTATATTCTATAATGTTCGTTCACACAAATTGGAATGAATGGACTAGTCCCATAAAGAGCATAAAAACCATTCATTTAATTGTTTTCTATTTTTTCCTCCTTATTTTTTTAAGCTAAGAAAACCTTTTTCCGAAATTATGTTTTCTTTGGCAGTTTAGCATTTATGTTTGATTTTTTATGATTTTTTTCTATTATATTAGATTGTCTTGAATCGTAAAGAATTAAAATTAAGCTACCTTAAGTTTAACAACTAAATAGTAAGATTTTCATGTTCAATTCTAGTTCAGTTCTAATTCAGTTCTAGTTCAGTTCTAGTTCAGTTCTAGTTCAGTTCTAGTTCAGTTCTAGTTCAGTTCTAGTTCAGTTCTAGTTCAGTTC
>NC_060950.1:14898775-14899992 GCF_022045245.1 Lucilia cuprina
CTAGAACTGAACTAGAACTGAACTAGAACTGAACTAGAACTGAACTAGAACTGAACTAGAACTGAACTAGAACTGAACTAGAACAAAACTAGAACTGAACTAGAACTACACAATGAAAACCCATTGGGATTTATTCATCACCAATAGATTTTTTTCCAATACTGTCTAAATTAGCTTTATAATATTTTTAAAAAATATTAATTAAAATCCCAAAAATATATTTTAACATATTTTTAAATATTTTGCCTTTAAGTCAATTTCCTAAATTTAAAATATCACATATTTTATTATTTTTAAATTATTTTGTCAACATGTTGCATTGGATTTTAACAGATGCTTTCATGCCATCAATTTCCCATTTAACATTTTAATATCAAATTTTTGTTAGTTCTAAACACACATGTGTGTGTTTGTTTATACATATATATTTGTTTGTATGTGAAAAGGCTTAAATAAATGTTAGCGTGTCAACATAATCTTTATCAATTTTTAAATGTTGGAAATTGATTTTTGATAGTGTGTCGTCACATGCAGACTTAGTAGTTTTTATTTTTTATTTTTGTTGTTTTAGTTTTACTTTCATCTAAATAACTATCACAAAAAAAACAACAAAAACAAACTCTTATACTCATATATTACATGCTATAATAGTCTAACTTAAAAATTTTGAAAAAAATTACGTTTTTCCTATTAAATTCATGTTTGGTCTACAGTTTGGATAATATGCAGGTCTATAGTCTTGATTATAAAACTTATATATAGTCTTGGTTATAGTGTAGTACCATATTTTGACTATAGACTAATCTATAATTATGACTAAAAGTTGATTACAGATTGATCTATAATGTTGATTACAGACTGATCTTGACTACAGCCTGATTAATATTATTGAATTCAGACTTATTTATAGTGTTGACTATGGACTAATCTATTCTTAACTACAAACTCATATTAGTGCTGATAATAAACAAATCTATAGTAATGAATATTGACTATTCTATAACCTCGGCTATAGACTGATCAATAGCATTGATTGTAGACAATTATAGTATAGAATTAACTAGAACAGAACTAAAACAGAACTAGAACTGTACTAGAACTGAACTAGTACTGAACTAGAACTGAACTAGAACTGAACTAGAACTGAACTAGAACTGAACTAGAACTGAACTAGAACTGAACTAGAACTGACCTAGAACTGAACTAGAACTGAACTA
>NC_060950.1:14900092-14901891 GCF_022045245.1 Lucilia cuprina
AGAACTAGAACTGAACTAGAACTAGAACTGAACTAGAACTGAACTAGAACTGAACTAGAACTGAACTAGAACTGAACTAGAACTGAACTAGAACTGAACTAGAACTAATTTAAAACTGAAATAGAACTAAACTAGAATCTCAACATGAAATCTTTAATTTCGAAAAAAATCATCTTCGAAAAAGGTTTCAATTTCGAAATATAAATGTTTAATTAATTTTGAATACAAATGTTAAATTAAATAAAAATATCTGTTAATCCTTACCTTACACTTCCGCTGCTGGAAAACAATAACACTCAAGACAACACAACACAATATACAGGCGCCCAGCACCGAACCCACCGAAACTTTTAATAAACTTTCCAAAGACACAGTTTCCTGTGGTTCACCGTACAAACAAACTCCAGCTGAATCGCAATTTGAACAACCAGCTGGACAGGGAATACATGAATAGTTATCATAACCCTCAGACATTTCAACAATATCACCACGAAAGCCTTGTAAAGTGGAATTAGGCAAATAATAGGATTCTTTGCAAATGCAAGTATAAACATCACGTGTGGCAGCGGGTTTATTTTCGGTCAGCAAACAAAACGTGGTATTGCGATCGCAACTTTAAAGGAAAAGATAAAAAAGTTGTAGAATCTTTGATATAAATAACTTTATTTTTTTAACCTACCCATGTTTGCGTCCAAAAATTTGCTCTAAACCATCATTACAAACATCTTCATCGGCAGCTATAAAGGCGGCAGCCACAATTCTGTTTTGAAAGTTTTATATTAGCAGGAGTATTTTAAGGTTTTTTGCTTAACTTACTTAAATTTTGATTCAGCAAATGAGATACGAAATGGCCACAACCATCTTCCAATTAAAAGATTACAGTCTCGAAATGGTGCTCCCCATTCCTGAGAGCCATCTGTGCTGTTCCAGGCATAGCCTAACTCACGCCAATAGGAACCCAAAAAACCGCGATTATGTACCTGTTCCAAAGGTATCTGTAAGAATTTTAAAAATTTTAAATTTATGATGAAGTTGTTAAAATATTTTTTTTAGTAATAATATTTATTTTAATCCCCCTAGACGTATGAGTAATAAAAAATACTATGTCTTATAGAAATGTTAATTACTCATACGTGTGACTGTTCTACAAGTTGTTTTGTCACCTCAAACGTATGAGTAATATTTACAATAATAATAGTGTGAATCAGTCAGATGTGAAAGAAAATTTGTTGAAGCGCATTAGTCAACGTTAGGGACTATGATTTGTTCTCTTACCGTTACATTTTCTCGAAATTTTACCACAACCGTATGTATACTGGGCGCTGCCAAGGCAAATGCCAACAGATGTTCATCTTCATTTAGGGCATATGTTGCAATACCGTTTGCTTTACGTCTGACCTCATCACGTATTTGATCTGTTATGGTGGCAGGTGGGTTTGTTGAGAATTTACTGGCCAAAAAGTCCGTAAATTGTCGAGCTGCATCCTCGGCTACATCGGAGAAGTCATAGTACTATAAAGGAAGTAGAAAAGGTTAAGTATATTAATTTCAATAGCACTTAATACGATTTTTTTTAAATTAGTGTAAACATTTAAATACAAGTGACTTAGAACTGAACTAGAACTAGAAGTCAACTAGAACTGAATTAAAACTGAACTAGAACTGAACTAGAACTGAACTAGAACTCAACAAGAACTGAACTAGAACAGAACTAGAACAGAACTAGAACAGAACTAAAACTGAACTAGAACTGAACTAGAACTGAACTAGAACTGAACTAGAACTGAACTAGAACTGAA